>NW_008664210.1:0-2219 GCF_000695815.1 Acanthisitta chloris | reverse complement strand
CCCGCACACGGCTCCGGGCTTTCGTGCGGGCTTTGCAGGCAGCCGAGTTGTAAAGGTGCTGGAAAGAGAGGAGGGAGAGATGGGTTAGGGAAGCCCCTCTGCCCAGCTCCTCACCAGTGCCCACCATCTCAGGCGCTCGGCTGGAGCCCATGGTGGCACAGGAGGGCACCGTGGGCACAAATCTGGGCGGCAGCACCCACCTTCTCGAAGCGGGAGACTTTGCTGGCTCTAAGAGCAGCCGCATCCAGCACCAAGGGGGGCCCAAGGTCAAAGATCTCCCGTAGCAGCTCGTTGTTCTGCGGAAGCAGGAGCCTGTCAGCTCCCACTAGCACCAGCCTGGCACTCCCTGGTGCATCTGCCCAGCCCCTACCTGGAGGTGGTGGTGGATGCCAGAGCCCAGCACCTCTTTAAAGGCTTGGTAGGTCCGTTGGCGTGCCCAGCTGTCCAGGTACATGCACTCCAGGCCAAATCGGATGGTCTCCTCCTGGTACTCCCCGCTCTGAGCGGAAAAATGGTCATCAGCAATAACCTAGGCACCAGCCCTATGTGTCCCCTGGCTCTCCATGGAGGGGCACCACCAGGCAGCTGGGCAGCAGCTGCACAGAGCCGTGGGCTCGGCAGGGAAGGGCACCACCAGCCTCTGGTACCTCAATGAAGCGCAGGATGTCCCGGAAGATGGATCGCTGCTTCCGTCGGTCTGTCTTGGCTTGGTACTTGTTGCTCTCAGTAGCCAGGACCTTGAGTTGGGCACACAGGAACTCTGTATCTTGGTGGCACAAGTCTTCCTGCTAAAAAGCAGGGGATTTGGAGGGATGTGGCTCCAGGCAAAGTCCACTACTGCCATGGCCAGGACAGGGCTGGGGGATCACCACGGACAGCCCCTTTGCCTGGGCACCTGCTGGTGACACTGGTTAGTGCCAGCTTGGCCAGGGTGTCACTGCCAGCAGCTCCCTGCTGCTCAGCTGCTGCCCACCCACTGCTCCCATCGCTGTGCCATACCTCCAGGTCCTGGGCCAGCTCGAAGACCAGCGCGATGGTTTCCCCGGCCAGGATGCGCAGTGCAACGCTGCTGCTGGACAGCAGTGGGGGCAGCTGCAGCCAGTGACTGGGACAGGGAGACAGGAGGGCAGTCAGGGACGCTGGGCACGGCCCCAGGGGCTTCCTGCTCCGAAGCTGCCTGCCCCACACCAGCCTTCACTCACCCCACACCCCACTCACTTGTCCAAAACGCTCCTAAGGTGGGAGGGGGGGCAGATGGTGAGGAGCAGGGACCACGACTGGAGCGCACTGCAGTGCAGAGGCCCGTGCTGGGCAGATGCTGAACTCCCCTCACCTACACTGGAGGGGCTGAAGATGCCTTCCAAGCAGGACAGGCATGAGATCAGATCCTAGAGGGAGAAACTCACCAGTCAGACCACAGCTGCCATGAAGATGCCACGGTGAGCTGTGCACTGGGGACTGAAGGGGACCCACTATGCCCAGGGGCACCAGGAGCTCTCCTGGGCAGGAGAGACTCCTCCACCCAGCACACCCCATCTCCGTGAGGCAGGTCTCCCCCCAATCTCAGCTCCACACTGCCCAGGAAAGGGGCCTGTGCTGTCACCAATGTCCCTGTACCCCTACCCCAGCTCAGCTCCAGGCTGCCCTGGCACCGTGGGCTGAGGGCAGGTGGCACGGCAGTCCCCTGAGTGCCCTCCTGCAGAGGTACAGATGACACCCAGGTGCAGTTACCTCGAGGTCAGCAGCAGCAATGTAGCAGCACATGCCCAGGGCCGTGGCACACTGGTGAGAGATGTGAGGAAAAGACAGTCAGAGGAGGCATTGGCTGGGCCCTCCCCACCAGCGAGACGTCCCCAGGAGGAAAGGGCCCAGGCCTTACGCTCTGCCGGGCGCTGGGGCTGGCCGTGCTGTCTGTGAGGACGCTGACGAGCAGGGGCTTCAGGCTGCGGAACACCTCTTCTCCCTGCGAGCCAGAGCCCATCTGGAGGCAGAGGAGAGTGAGGACGGTGCCTGCCAGCGCCTGTTCCTCCCCTTTACCTGTGGGCAGCACGAGAGGTCTCCCTCAGACACGGGTCACCGGCCCCGGCACCCCCAGCCCGCCTGCACACTGACCTTTCTTGAGACACTTCTCCAGGGAGTCGGTGAGCGTGAGGCGGCGCTCCAGCAGGAACTCGGAGAGGGTTTTGGAGGAGAAGGCTAGGCGCAGGCTCTGCAGTGCC
>NW_008664209.1:648-8719 GCF_000695815.1 Acanthisitta chloris | reverse complement strand
GAAGGGAAAGGAAGGGAAAAGGAAGGGAAAGGGCTAAAGCTTGAACAAAGCTGTAGGAAGGCCCCTAAGAACAGAATTAGCTGTGTTGGGGTGACAGAAACACGCAAAAATGTTTTTAAAGTGTAATATGATCCCAGCAGTTTAACTAATGAGTCATATTGTTGGAAGAAATGAACAATCATGCCCTGCTCAGTGTCAAATAGCACCTGAGGCAGGAACCTGACCTGGGACAGTCTTTCCCTGGGATTTTTTCCTGCCCAAGCCTATGGCAGTGCATCCTTACCAGGATTTTGCAGATCCTCTGCATGTTGTGGCTACAACCTTCTGGAGACAAGGGATTCACTGAACGACATATGCACACAAGGCCCAAGATTACTCAGAAACACCAGACATTTTGTATGAGAGTAACCAAATTCAGCTGATGTGCCTGAGATTTCCAACTATTCAGCAGCATGTCCAGAGTACAGGCAGCTGGATTTCCAGGTGTGAGGTACTCAGAAATATTACTTCATCCTCAAATTCCAACCTGGCAAAATTCCAAGAAAAGACAATTTTGATGCCTGTGGAACTCCTGATGTAAAGTTAGGAGAACAGATTACAGAAAAGCCTCTCAGTCATTTAGAGGTTCCTGCTTGGACACCATTTTCATTATGAAGCATTGCAAGCCTGTGAAATCTTAAATCTGAAAATCTATTAAAATTATCTTAAATAAGAATAGTGTCAAGTGGATTTCAACAGTTCACAAAATGTTAGCTTAGGACAATTTATTCAGGAAGAGAAGAGCTGGAGTGCCTCTTGGAATTATTAGGAACCTATATAGCTGTGGAAATTTGAAATACAAATCATCAGAGATATTAACATTAGAACTGAAGCAATGGTAATGCTGAAAGGGACTCACCAGCACTAGGTAATGGGGGGGAAAAAAAAAAAAAGGAGAAAAGTGTCAGCTCTGTGATACAGGCAGTGATAAATCTATGGAGAAAGTGAAGATATTCTGCTGGTCTTAAGGAAACTATTTATAACTTCATTTCTCTGCTCCATTTTCTGCTGTTGCTGAAGAAAATTAATTCAAGTAACAGCTAGGCCAAAGGATGTGGTGAGTGAAGAGCTCAGTGGTTCTTTGCCTTGAGTTTCCATTCAGAAGTAGAAGAGGCAATCCACACAAGTGGAGCTTGAAAGCCAGAGGAAGGGAAAGATAGATCTCTCAACAGTGAATTTCTAGCAATGAACCTCCCCCAACCATGTGTTGGAGGCATCATGCCTCCCAAACTTCCTTATGAGACACAAAGAGATGAAACATGAAAGAAATTTCAGCAAATGTTAGTTACATAAAGGTTAAGATCCCTCAGCAGCAAGAGGGATAGGTGCCTGAAGTGGATGGAATAGCTTAAAGTCAGTAAGATAAATCTCACATCAACTGACAAAATTCTGGAGGATGCCAAGTCTGGGCAAGACCAAAACACTTTAATTTTGTTGGTCTTAATAACTTTATTCCTAATTGCTACCATTACTTTCTAAAAGGAAGGCAAATATGAACAGGAAAGAAAAATAATTACTTATAGATTATCTGAGCAAACAATTTCAAGACTGTATTTCAACATCCTCTAACAAGAAATAATAATATTGGAAATGATGAGAGTGCCATTTTCAGGGGGAGGGAAAGGGGCAAAAAGCCCATCTTGGGAACAATTTCAATTGAAAGTAAAGCACAGGTGAATTCAAGTATAAAAATTTTAACTTAATCAGGAATTTCTATTTTCATTTCTGCCTACTCTATTTCCAGAATGCCTTTCCAGAAATAATGGGTTTTTTGAAGGACTGAAGGTAAGGAAGGCAAAAAGACCATGTCTTTTATTGGAATGTTTTCTTTAGAAATTTTAAAATCATATTTATGGAAGAAACATAAAAGCAGGATAAATATTAATTTTTACATGTAATACTAGCAGCAATGGAATAAGGGATGCAGGAGTTACTTTGAGTATTTTTGACAGAACTGTAGAGAGATGTATTTGCAAGTGCCCGACACTGAGAAACACAAGCTGAACAAAGCCTACAAGAAATATAATAATAAAGTTGATTAAAAAAAGAAAACACACAAAACCTCTCTTTGTTTTATTAACCAAGAGGAAACACCAAATGATCTTCTACATGATACCCAAGCAGAAAAAGGAGTTGGTCTATCAAATCATCTGTTTAGAGATACTGTCTCTGTGGAAATTGTAAACAATTTGCAGCTAGCTGTAGCTGCAGCTGCTGCTGCCTTTCTTATTTCCTTGGTAGCTACTACAGAAGAACAAAAACAACACAACTTGCTAAGTGTCCTATCATGTTATGTGATAACTCAGGATGAAGACTGGATTCCAAGTGTTGACAAATTCAGCCTCCAAAAATTATTCCTCTTGTGCATTTCACTGTTTGTTACTAGCTGCTCAGATTGTTTAAACTCCTTTCTGTCTATATACCTCTCACTGCTTTTATCCCAGGTGAGCACACTTCATTACATTTTATTACACCATTTAAGGGTCACTTCTTAACTTTTCCCTTCTCATGCTCTTTATAGATATATGTACTTACCTACACATGATAACACTCTTAAATGATCAAAGACTCAAAACATAGTTCATAAATAACTTCTGGAAAGTCAAGAACCAACTTACAAAATTACCTAGCCCCAGCAATTGGAAATCATATGACAGAGAATCTGGAATTATACTTTCAAAACTTCCTGCCCATGATGTATCCACCATTTATGCATCCTGTATGTGCAAAATCTTCCCAAGCATGTGGAAATTCAGCAGTCACACAAAGAGCAACTTTAAGTGTGTATCTTGCCTGTGCAGGTGTGTGGAGATGAACTGAAGGGCTGGAGGAACCATTAACTTTCTGGACCAGTCCTACTGTAGTGCAACAAGGTCCCTGGCCTGCACCAAACTACATGTGTATTTCTATTTATAGAAATTTAATTAAATAGGAAATTTGGAAATGCAAGGCCAAGAAAATCCACCTTTACATGTTTTGATTCCTGGATTTAATGTTAACATTTTATTTTGCTTAAATTATATTAAGTTAAAGTCAGACAAACTGTCGTTAGATAATTCAGATCAATTATATTTCCATTTGTGTGGTTTGTAGGAAAATTATTCCCTACATGGCATGAAAAGTCCATTTAAAAAGAAGTCCTGTAAGTCAGAAGCAGAATAAGAGGTAGATTCACAGATTCTTGAAGTCAATGTAACATATCTTGTTAGCTGTGCAGGAGGTAGGACTTCTGGTAAAAGTGTTTAACAGACAACTGATTTTTTTACATCTCTGCTCACAGTTTCAAGTTTGCAGTAGAGTATCATTCAAACCTCAGTGAGTGCCATCATGTTTGCTGGAGCTCGTCCCTGGCCCTGCAGTTCTCTGTATTGGAAGAATATGTGATTGCTCCTCCTCGGTCCACATGCCTTTGCCACAGGAAATGAAGGAGACAGAATTGTATGTGCATAGCCAAACTGTGCCTCAGAATAGCATTTGGGTGTTGCCAGGATGGTCACCAGGACTTTGGCCTAAATTCTCCAGTGACTTATTATAGAATCATAGCATCATAGAATGACTTGGTTGGAAGGGACCTTAAAGATCATCTAGTTCTAACCCCATGTCATGGGCAGGGACACCTTTCACTAGATCACATTACTCAGAGTTCCCCCCAGCCTAGCCTTGAACACTTGTAGGGATGGAGCATCCATAAGTTCCCTGAGCAACCTGTTCCAGTGCCTTAGCACCCTCACAGTAAAGAATTTCTTCCTAACATCTGATTTAAACCTATTCTCAGTTTGAAACCATTCCCCCTTGTCCACATGCTCTTATAAATAGACTCTCTCCGTCTTTCTTGTAGGCTCCCTTCAGGTACTGGAAGGCTACAATTATGTGACCTTCAAGCCTTCTCTTTTCCAGGCTGAATAATTCCAATTCTCTCAGTCTTTTCTCATAGGAAAAGTGCTCCATCCCTCTAATATCTTGGTGCCTCTCCTCTGGACTTGCTCCAACAGATCAATGTCCTTCCTGTGCTGAACACCCCAGAGCTGGATGAAGTAATTCAGGAGGGGTCTCACGAGTGGAGTAGAGGGGCAGAATCCCCTCCCTTGACCTGCTGGCCACAATGCTTCTGATGCAGCTCGGGTTACAGTTGACTTTCTGGACTGAAAGCACACATGGCAAACTCATGTCCAGCCTCTCATCCACTATTGGTAATGTCTGCTAGAATTATGTGTGACAAAACACTAGTTTGTAGGAGTAACAGCATCTGACCTGACAAAGAACTGACCTTGCCCAAAGTTATGACTACCAGATTACTGTGTTTTATCATTGTAGGCCAGGTTGGCATTTTTTTTCAGTGCTTCTTTACTTCCTATTTGAATAATTCTTCTCCAGCCAATAAGTCAAAGGGGGCTTAAGAAGAAGGCTGACCCCCAACAAATCAATTAGATCTCAAATGAAAGCCCTTTTGTAGTCTTCTTAAAAAACAAACAAAACAAAACAAAACAAACTGAAAGAATCCCACAAAGTAAAATATAGTTTATCTTTAATATAACTACCACAAGTGATTGTATTGTATAACAAAGGATATATCAATGTCCATATTTATAGATTTCTGTAATAGCTAAAGTCACAAAGATCCATACGTTTTCACTCAAGTTAGTTATTTCTTACTTCAGGAGAATAAAAAGAATAATTTAAATTTAATTATCCTTTTAAACTGTCATAAAATAGGGAGTTAGCTTTTCAAGAAATCTTCTTTAAACTCACCTCTGAATGGGGTGATAACTCTGCTATAAGATGACAAATTATTCAGAACATGGTACCTATTATGGGTTAGTGTGATCAGTAATCAGGCTATCAACATGTAGAGCTTTTGGAGTTTGAACCATTCAAGGGACATGTGTCTCTGTATTAAATCCTGACCTCCAGTACTGCCACTGTCATAGCTGCTGGTTTGGTTTGTGCCTAGTTCCAGAGTTTGAATTCCTATACTCTAATTATTAAATCACCTTCAGGATAAACCACTAACTAGTGTGGATAAACAAGTTAAAATAAAATAAGATCTGCTAAGAGCATTTGCTCCAAATCTAAACTGAACTTATATAACATCCCTAAGGTTCAAAGCCTTTGGCTAACTTTGCTTTGAATTATTTTGGTATGTTTCAGCTTTTTGAGCTTTGGAGATGAAAGTGTCAAAATATCACAAGTCAGCTTCCTCACATGAGATTTTCCGTGAAATTTTACAGACACAGAGGTTAAGAAAATTTAGGAAAGTTTCATTTGAGAGTCTTTCCTGTGCTCACCCTAGAGTAGTTGTTAGATGTGAACAACTCACCAATGCACATACGTATGCACGCACATGCACATTTAGTGCATCTTGACTTGCTTGATACTGGATTAAGGAGCATTTTTTCTGACATTTTTAGTCTTCTAAGCATAAAGTGTGGCTTCCTTATGAGGCTGCCTTAGAATCATTCTAGAAAATGTTAAAACTTTATTTTAGACTTTCTGCTTGGAGGCCACAAGTCATTCATAAAAGTGTAATTAAAAAATATAAAATTTGCTTTTAAAACTAACTAAACCACCAGCCGAAAGAAAGACACACTATGGAATGCATTCAGCCAGCTACCTCTAACACCTGTTTAGAGATCTGAGTTACATATCTGTGTGTTCTGTAAAAATGAAATGGACTGAAGAACAGAGTATCTTCATTTCCAGTTACCTAACCAGGACATACAGTATCATGCACGTATCTACTTTCAGGGGAAATATGTCGCATATACAACACTATTACATGCCTCAAAGGAAGAAACAGTGGATTAGTCACCCCCAAATCCACTGTCACTCCAGAGGATTTCTGTGACATCATATCTAGCCTCAGTCACAAGCAAGTAATAAGCTGTATACCAGTGAGACTATTGTCTTTTCATGTGCATTTTTATTAGAGTAAGGTCTGCAAAAACTACATTCCTTATTGAAGAATTAGACATAGTCACCAAAGGGAAGAAGACAGGCGTGTACCTCATTGAAATAAATTGCTCTTTACTAATCAATTAAGAGCAGAGGATGAGTCCCAGTAGATATATTTACATAACTATGGAAATGAAATAATCTCTCTTTTTTTCTCCTTTAAATTTGGTGGGAAGCCAGACTGTCTCTTCTAGAAGGATAAAACGAAAGTCATTGTGGAGGGGAAAAAAATGCATGGTCTGGACTCCTGGAGGAGCTGATTGAAGAAAATTAATAAAAAGCCACAGGATAGGAGTGGTAAGCATGAAGCCTGAAACTCAAATGCCATCTTGCCAAGAGAAGAATCCTGTTTTGTTAAGGAAGGGGGCCCTTTCTGATCTAATCTTAGTGAAGTAAACTAAATAGAGTTTTTATTTCTTCGCCTATTTGTTTTATGAACATCTTTGGCTGTGCTGTCTGCTTCCGATGTTATAAATGAGTGATTGCCTATTTGTTTAACCTGTTTTGAATTAAGGATAATTTAAAAAAAAAAAATTGTGATGGTAACAAAATAGGTTGCCTTTGAGCTTCATAAGCACAGTAGAGAGTAGGCAACAAAAGTATCAGGAGGTTCCCAGCTGTCTTCTGGTGGAGGTTCTCTGGCAGATACTGAGATACATGGTTGAATGTTAAATCTCAAGGGGAAAATGTGACAAAATAACAGTCTTAAATTACCTAACATAGACGCAACTGACATTTTAGATGCATGGTGGGTAATAGACACGAGATAATGTCTGGCAAGGAGGCAAAAAATAAATAAGGACAGATATATTTTTCAAGCATATAGTGACACTGGAAATTTTATGTATGTTCATTACAGATTCAATTAGTTTCTAGTGAAAGAAGACACTGAAATTTCCATTGTAATACATAGCTCTTAAACAGAATAATTCTAAGATCAGGAAAAAGTAAAGAAAAAAGAAAAAAGTCAGAAGATTTTAAAGAGAAAGGTTTAATGGAGAAACTGAAGTTGCTGTGGCACTACAATGCATTTCTGAGCTCACTCATATAACTGTCAGATGATAGAGAACTGCAATGAAAACCCCATACCTTTACATTACTGACAACTCCAAGATTTGAGAATTATAGAATAAGCATAGAAATTAAGAGATTGACTTTAAAACCTTGAGATTTTTTAAAACATTTGGATATCTTTATTTGTCTTTTTACTTTGAATCTCTTCAGCATGACCAGAATGAAATGAAATGTGAGCATTTCAAATAAACACAGGAGCTGGCTTCACACAATCCACTAAGCATCACAAGACACATCATAAAAATTACAGACGTCAGCAAACACAATTTTTAAAGCAGTCTTGTTTTCACAGAGACTCCAAGCAATGATGAATTCCCTCCTTCCCTTGATAGTCTGTTCCAGTGGTTAATTACTCTTGTAAAAGTTGGGGGTTCTTTTCACTTTTCTTGATTCTTTTCCAAACTCAGATGCCATCCAAAGAGTGTCTTGCTATGTCTTCCTCACTTTAAGTCCCTAATATTGAGAACAACTTCTATTTTGATGAAAAAAAAATCAAACTTTACAAATATCCTTTGTGGGTTTTTGAGCTTTCTCACTTCCATTTACCAAGCTGGCTGTTTCTTTTAATAGACTGGGTGATGGAAGATGCTGTGTGCAGACCTTAACCTGGGCTTGCCAGTTCTTTTCTCCTGGTGAATCACACAGGTACAGAGCACAAGACTGACAACAGAGTACCCAGGTTGTCAAATGGAGTCAACCACATGCATAAGCAACCTCTGAACCACAAATGCTCTGAACAGTGAATACAGAAGGATGTTATTCAGTATGATTTGCAATATATTCTGAATATTTAACACTCTTTTTCTTCTTTCATGGATTTCAACCCTGTATATTAATAGCAGCTGTAATAAATTCAATTTCAGATGAGTCAATATTTAGCCTAACCCTTCTGGAAAGCAAGCCACATAACCCTCAGAAAAGCAAAACATTGTTATCCCAGTGTGCTGGTTTGGGCTGAAGCAGAGTTAACTTTCTTCACAGTGACTAATATGGGGCTATGTTTTGC
>NW_008664209.1:0-295 GCF_000695815.1 Acanthisitta chloris | reverse complement strand
TGATTTGAGCTGAAGTAGAGTTAACTTTCTTCACAGCAAGTGATGACATTTATCTTCCCAAGGAACCATTATACATGATAAAGCCCTGCTCTCCTAGAGATGGCTAAACACCTCCTGTCTGTGGGAAGCAGTGAATTAATTCCTTGTCTTGCTTTGCTTGTGTGTGTAGCTTTTGCTTTCTCTATTAAACTGTCTTTAACTCAATGTTGGGGTTTTTAGGAGCTCCCCTTTTGCTTTAAGGAATTTTCCCCCATGCATGTGGTCAGAGGACGTTGACGGTCGGATACTTAAGAGA
>NW_008664208.1:122463-148054 GCF_000695815.1 Acanthisitta chloris | reverse complement strand
GGCACCCAGCTCCTGCCGCCTCCCCCGCCCGGCAGTCGGCGGCAGAGCCAGCAGGCCTGGCGCCTGCCCGAAGCGCTGTTGTTGTTAGCTACACTGTAAGCCCCTTCGGGAAGGAAGGTAAGATAGAAAAAAAGCGGAGTTGGAGTAGGGGCAACGCACACGTGAAGCTTGAGCTCAGGTAGTTGGGTTTTCTACTCAGCCCCAGGTGCTGGGCACACCGTACGCATTTAATGACGCGTTTCAACTAGTTGTGCTTTTCAGGTACCTACTGCGAGCTCTTCCTTGCTAGCCTGGTGATGGCTTTGATTGTAGAAAGTTGTTTCATTTATTTATTTCTTTATGTACTTACTTATGTTTGATGACTGAAATAATTTGTTTATTAGTCAATAAAGGCTTTTTTCCTTATCTTAAAAGTCGGGTCTGTTTTCTGTAACTACTTGGAAGTCTTTCACCAAAACAAAAGCTCAGTGCTAGCTGCCAGTGCACAGAGTGACATACTTTGCGTGTAACTGCTTAAACTACGAGGAGCAAAGTTATTTCTAATGGCATTTTGGAGCTATGTCTGTTTAGGTGTTTAATTTAAGGATTCTCCTGGATTGTGACTTCATGTGTGCCTGAGATTGAAACGTGTCATGTGGTTTAGAATGAAGTAGGATAGTTCACTTGGAAGGGACCTACCACATTCATATAGTCTTAATTGCTTGTCCATTTCAGGAATGACCAAAACTTGAAGTATGTTATTAATGGCATTGTCCAAATGCCTCTTAAACACTCAACTGGCTTGGTGTGTCAGCCACTCCTCTGGGAGCCTGTTCCAGTGTTTGACCACCCTGTCAGTAAAGAAATGCTTCATAACGTCCAGTTTGAACCTTCCGTGACGTGGCTTTGAGCCCCCCAGTCCATCCTATCACTGGATATTAGGGTGATCAGTCCCTCCCTCTCCACTTAACCTCCTGAGGAAGCTGCTGAGAGCAATGATGTTGTCCCTCAGCCTTCTATTCTCCAATCTAGACAGGCCCAAAGTCTTCAGCTGCTCCTCATAGGACATTCCACCGCCGCTGTTGCCCTTCTCTGGGTATATTTAAGGACCTTCATAGAGTTTTCCGATTGTGTATACAGCAGGATAATCAGCTCCTTGAACCAGCTGGTGATGCTGCGTTTGTTAACCAGTGTTTGCAGCACTGCTCTGTGGGCATCCTAAGTGGACTGAGAAAATCTGTGTCTTTAGGTTTGTTTCTTGGATAAGTGCATCAAGTTTCAAAGATGCTGTTCTAAGCAGTTCTCCAGGGCATAGTCCCGTGATTCCTGGCTGTCAGTGAATTGAAAGAATCATAACTATTTCTGTTGCTTTTTGTACCTTTAGCTTATTTAATGGGAATTTTCAGCTGTAACTTGAAACTTGCCCCTCTCCCCTTCCATACTTACCCCTCTCTGAAAAGATGAAAGTGGTTTTTATTTTCATAGTTTTCTTGCTTTCTATTGCCTATTCAAAATTTTATCGCACAGTTTTCAACTCTTAGTTGTTTTACTGCCTTTTCAGTTGAACGAGTGCCATTGGTAAATGGCTTTCAGGTTTTGGCAGTAGAAGTATGAAGTGCCTCTGAAACAATGTGTTATTCTGCAGCATTTGCCTCCCTCCTTGGGGGCACATACTCTTGAATGGCTATAAACACTTGTTATTCTTGCAGTACTCCAGAGTGTGAGCCAGAGGCTGAAAGGTGATCGGGCAAGTAATGGGCTGATTATCAGGTCCACTGGAATTATGCCTTGACCTAGTTGCACTGGGAAGGGTAGTGTGAAAGAGGGGAAAATTAATATATATATACTTTTGAGGAATGTGAGATGGAGTGGAAAATGAAATAATGAGTTGGAAATCTTGCTTAGCTAAGTGTTCATACACTTTGAAAAAAGTAGTAACCTAGACATCTATGCTTCTGTTTTGCTGTTGCTTTTATGGCTTATGACTTTTCTCATATTATTGGATCTAAAAGTTATTTAACACGTCTATGAGTAAAGCCTTCAGTGACATTTAATGTAGTATATTTTTCACTACGCTTGACTACACTGGTGGTGAAACCATGTTTTGTCCCAAACTGGTAGTTAATGTTGCTGTCACCCAATGTCAGAATGGTATGTCTTCTAGTACAAAATAAAAGCTGAGTTCATATGTTAAAATCTGCCCCCACTTGAATTGAGAAGCACCACGTGGCACTTCAAGCCAAGTGAAAAAAACTGTTGTTCCTAGTTAGCTGCAAATCTGCTAACTTGTAAGATACTGTCTGTACTGATTGGATTCTACTAAAGTTTCTTTAATCTTTGAAAGTAAGAAGAATTAATGTAGACTCTTATGTCAGTTTCTGCAACTAGTATTTCTTTTTTATAATTCTGAATTCAAAGTGAAGTTATTCTTCAAGTAAATAAGTAACACGGTGTAGTCAATATAGAATAGTAATTATATATATTTCCCTCCCCCCACCCACTAGGTATTGTAAGAGAGTCATCTGTTGTAAAATTATCTGGAAATTTGTAATGTTCACCTTGACTGTATCAATTATGTTTTTATCAGCTTATGAAAGATGAAGTAGTGCTGCCTAGTAAATGTAACAGTGGCTGCTAAAGCTGAGAAACTTTTTTTTTTTGTGGTGGTGTTTCATGGAAATGGGTAAAAGACCTTCTAGTTTGGGTGCAGAGTTGGAGATTTTCTGAAGATATGTCCTTGCAGCTCTCGTTAAATGTTTGGATTTTTTGACACTAGTTCTTTTCATTGTACACTACACTGTGTCTTGGAATGAGATATTGGCTCCAACTTTAGGGGTGAGATAAGGTGTGTTTGTATTATGTTGCAGTGAAAAAGATATTCTGTCTTGGAACAGAAGTTCTGTATTAACTTTTTATTTAGTTGTTAGACACTTATGAGGAGGAAGGCTGAGGGGCAGAATTAATTCTTTGTGTTGTTACAGTTACTCATGAATTTTGGGAGCAAGTTTCCAGTGTTCCCATCAGATTATAGAACTTAATGGAATGTGAGTTACTGAATCCAGTTTTATTACTGGAAGCGAAGTGCAGAAGCACTGCAGAATACATCCCCTTATGTAAACAATGAATGGCAAAGCACTTCTCTGGCTTGCAACACAATTTTTTGTTTGTTTCTTTTGGAAGTCTCCCAGGTGGCATTTCACAAGTGAATATGCCAAGCCAAGACCTCTTCAGTGTTCCTAGATATTTGCAAAACCTGCTAATTTATTACATGGAAATGCCTGTATGTTGTCAAAAATGAAAACTATGGCATGTCCTACAGCAGGTTTAGCCCATGGTTCCACAGATCTTGGGTCTGGTGATTGAGCTCTGTGGGAAAGCAAGATGTGCAAACTGGATAACTAAAGCATTTCTTAGTACAGCTAAGTGTACCTGCGAGTTCCTTGTCAAGTAGTACAGATTTCTTTATTGCAGTGTGCGATGCCATAAAAATTAGTAACTCTATGGCAAAAATACATAGTCTTGTAGAACTTCACATACTTTGAAGATTATGTAAGCAGCGTTGTGACTATGAGAAGTTATTCCCAGAGATGGAGTTGTACTGGTTGTTTGGAGGCAAAAGAATACTGCTTAATAATCCACGAGAAACCCTTGTATCAATGTCATTGTGGTTTTATATACTTTGTAAGTGGAAAATATGGAGGTGATATATACCAAACTTTTAAACTGAATTTTTGGCATTTCAGCAAGTAATGTGCTGCATACTGGGTAACTTCAGTTTTAAAATTGGTCTGTTCAGATGTGTTCTCTTGTGGGAGTAATCCTCTCATGTGATCCAGGCTCTAAAGCAAAGACAGGTGCCTGCCTGGAAACACAGGGAAGTGCTCACAGGGTCGGATCTACCACCTCTTTCTATGAGTACAGTAGGCGTTGGCAGAGTCAGTGCCAGGATCCTGCAAGACGATCTGCTTTTCCTGTATGTGCTTTTGCTGCTCCACTGAAATATCTTTGGAAAGATCAGCTGAAATTTGTCCCTGCATAAGGAGCAAGCCCAGGCAGGAGACAAGATTTTCGTTAGGGATAACGCAGTGTTTTATGGGAGAGATGTGTCTGTTTTGAGATTCTCATGGCTTTGCACACGATTTTTTGAAGTTTGGTTGGTGCCATGAAATCTCAAGGTGCCAGTACAAAGCAAAGTGCTGCATCCCTGCATTTTTTTCTTGCTCGGGTGTATCACTTACTGGCTGGGCTGATCAGTTTGCATTCTTGCTGGATCATGAATAATGGGTGGTTAGAACCTGAATTCATTGTCGTTTTCATTCTGGTGGAGCAGAAAAGGTTCAGCATTTTACATTCCCTTAAGGGAAACAACCCCAAGAAACTAATACTATATTTTCCTTCTCTTTAAAGGAGGTGCTAAGTGTTTGAAAAATAACTGTTACTAGATGGAATTGTCACATCTTTGACAAGAAACCAAGGCTGTAACTCATTGTTTAAAAGATGCAAACAAGGATAGCTAAAAGAAGGAGGTGGAATGAGGTAGAGGGCTCACATGTTTGAAACATCTCAGTTTGCAGAAGAGAACACTGAAGGGGGTGAATTTAGTGAGGTGTATGTAATCTGCAGGCAGAACATAAAATGGAAGTAGAACTCTTACCAAATCCTACGCAATTAATGCTCACTGAATCCTGCAACTCTTCCCTAAGTTAGTAGCAGACTAGTTTAAAAGCGGGTCACATTTTTGACCGAGGACTTCAACCAAAGCTTATTTGCCAAGGATAAATGGTTATCCTGTGGATTAGTACAGTTGGGTAAAAGATGCTAAACTAGATAGATAAATGATTGCTTCATGTTGGAAAAATGCTAGCAGTAGATTTCTGCTGAGATTTAGAGGTTCTTTGTGCTAAAAATATTCTGAAGGCATGACAGTGTTGTGGCACCATAGCAGTTTGTTGATCTGTGGGGATTGGTAAAATCTGAACTGATTGGGTAGTTGC
The DNA here is from genome assembly GCF_000695815.1 of Acanthisitta chloris. Classification (NCBI taxonomy): domain Eukaryota; kingdom Metazoa; phylum Chordata; class Aves; order Passeriformes; family Acanthisittidae; genus Acanthisitta; species Acanthisitta chloris. The sequence goes on along the minus strand of NW_008664208.1, from coordinate 143,081 downwards.
AGCAGCCACTGCCCGGTGCTTTCACATACAAATCTAGTTCAGTTCTGGTGAATGCCAAATGATGTTCATGCTGGGAGAGGTAATTCAAACCTGTCTACAGAATGATGAGCTCTGAATTTGCTCGTGTTACTCAGAGAAGGCCAGTGGTCAGTTAACTGTTGGGAATTGTTCACAAAGAATTAAATAATTGTTAGAGGTCATTTTGTGTATCAGTAGTGTGTCCAAATCATTAACAGTGTGCATTAATGTAATCACCCCAGCACAGGAAAGGTTTCATAGACAATGAAAAAAAAGTGGGTGAGAGGTGTGGAAGTTCCTCTGTGCTGGGAAGATGAAGATCTTTAGTCTAGAAAACAGAACAATAGGGGGAGAGGTGATAGAGGTCTATAAAATTTGTAGATCATGGATAAATGATGAATAGAAAGCAAGAGTAGCTGTCTTTCTTAGGATAAGAATTAAGCCACATGGTGAATTAAACTTGCTGCCCCAGGAAAACTAAAGTAGTTTGTCAAGCAATGTGTAATTAAATTGTGGAACTTAATTGCCACATGATATTGTGGAGCAGAAAAATATAAGTGGTTTAAAATCGTGATTAGGCAAAATCAGGTAGGGAGGGATAGATGCACTGAATACCGAACTTAACAGTGGAGTTGGACTACCAGCTCTAAAATGACTGAAAGCTAGAAGTTATGCCAGACACTTCTAGATATTTGCTGTGCTTTACATTCTTTACCTGAAAAATTTGCTTCTGGGCACCCCTGAAAAAGGGGAATTGTGTTAGACGTAGGCTGCATAAATAAAAGCATTATTTGTGTTCTTATTGTTATGTTGTTAGGTGTCTTCACACTGTAGTTCTGCTGAAAAAAGGATTTTCTCCTCTTGATTGGAGATGAGGGAAGAGGGAGTGAGAATTCGGAGAAATGAACCGGACTGTTGGAAACAGGACAGAGAGAAAAGACAGAGCAAGTGTGACAGTCCCCCATGCACTCGGAGTCAGCTGTGATTTCCTCTGCCTTACTGCACCTCACACTCCGGGTTTTCATTAGTTGGTGGTAGACTCTCCTTCCTGCATCTTTTTATGTGAGATCTCAAATCGATTTATGCATCATCTTTGGGGACGCTGCTGGTTTATCTGCTACGAAGCTGAAGCACTAGTAAAAGATGTCCTTGATTTATAGAACTGTTGAAACTTAGAGTGAAGTCGTTGCTACTGTGAAAGCTTTACTCAACAAAAGAAAAAAAAAAGAGGAAAGAAAAAAGCTTGCACTACTTGCAACACATCTAAAGCGGAAAGTCCTTTGAATTGCTACAGACCTTTTTTAACACCCAGCTTTTCAGTGGCCTTACTTTTCTTGGTGTGGTGTGTCTCAGATTGATCCTCTCCAATCAATGAATTCTGTGGGAGTGTATGGTTTTTCCTTTTAGGAGTCCTTGGAATTTTGATTGTATTGAGTCTTGTTTCAGAATTTATTTCCTTAGCCTTGTAATTCATAGGCTTTGCTGTCTTTTTGGGATGCAAATACTTTATTAGGATAAATATCACGTAATGGGTTTGACTCAGTGACATAGTAGTTTCCTTCTTTCTGCATCTTTTTGTGCCCATGCTCTTTGAACTTGTACTAAACAGTGCATGTTATCTCTGTCTGTCGAGTTTTGTAATATTTTCTATCAATTTGTCTGTTGTTAAACTAATTGATATCATCACTTAAACAAGGTGATTGGGTGGAACTTACTGTACAATTGTGATGGATTGTTTTAGGCTGATTTACCTCTTCCCTCCCACAAATTTTGCTTCTCAGAATAGTGTAAGCAAAGCATGTAAAAATTTGATTTTGGTAGAGTTTTGAGAAAATTACTTGGGCAGCATAGACTAGCAGCTTGCTTGTTTCTTATTTGCCTTTTCCAGCAAACCCAAATGAACTTCCCAACAGAAGAGGGAATTAATAAAAGCAGCAGTCTGTTTACAAAGTCTGTACTTTCCTGATGGTCAGTATCTCTTGAATTCTGAGCAAAAGTAGGCTGTTTCAAACTTGTGTGTTCCTGGAAATTTAAATTATTAGTTAGAAAGCCTGTACCTGTAGTGGAAATTTGAGGCATTTGGAGTAGATGTTGCATATAGATGAACCAGATCTCAGGAGAAAGTCCTTTGCAAAGATTTTGTATTTGGAAATCATGTTATGGGACTCCTGAGACAGATTTTTTTTTTTTTTTCTCCCTTCAATGTCTGCATGCTCACATTCCCCAGACCCTGAATGCTTGAGCAGCAAGCTGCTGGGAGGGTAGCTGGTGATTTTGTAATAAGGTACTATTGTCATTCATACTGATAAGAGTTATATTCAGTAGGTTTTTTGATGTGCATATTTCATGTGTTACTGATGGATAATTACAGCTTAATGGAAATAATAATAATAAAAATAAATAAGAAATGTAGGAGTAGGTAGAAGCATGAAGCTGTCCTGAAGCTTTGCTTTAGTAGAATTAAACTTAGAAATGCTGGATATTAAGTATCCTATACACTGGTTATTTTATTTATAGATGGCTCACTGTTATTCTGTGACAGTCATAACAGCATAATTAAAATGAATTTAAGTCTGGTTCTCCAAGCTATGTGTATTGTTCATATTTTCAGGAGTTGTACATTTTCTACAACTTTAGAGCCAAAGGAGCATATTTAATTCCAGTGAAAGCAATTCTAATACAGCTGACAGGGAGAAGGAAAGGCTTTCTGGGGGATGAATGGTAGAATGGTATGTGAATGTTTCTAATCACTTTTTGCATACTTAATGTAATGCATAGTCATGAGGTGTCAGAATTTAGAAAGACTGGACAGCTCAAGGACTGATGTGCAGCCTTTGAGCTACTTTGCACATTTAAGGAAGAAGGAGTTACTGGTTTAAATAATCTTTGTAACAGTGGTAAGTAATTGGAGCATGATGGGCATTCTTGTATTGGCGTCATTTTGAGCCCTTCATTTTGAGAAATATGTAGCATAGGTTTTTGAAATGGGAGTGATGGCATTAACTGACAGCAAGTGAAGACTTACTCTGAGTGGGAGAACAGACTGCTGATCCCAGTTCTTTGTCAGAGAGTGTTGCCTCGGGACTGTGGTCAAGACTGGCTTTTTCTTTCCCGTTTAGGAATGCCTAGGAGCTTGTAGTGCTGTGTCATATCTGAAAAAGCTGTTGATGAAAGCCAGAAGAGAAAAGGCCATGTGTGTTCAGACAGCTTCAAGATACTCTCAGTGGCATGGCAGCTGTGTCTTTGGCACGGCCCCAGCCTTAGAATATTTGTGTTCAATGTAACGCTTTAGGGTGGCTGCCAGCATTTTCTTGGGAAAATGTGAGTGAGAAGCAGTGTTCACAGCTTGTATCTGAGAAAAAAAATTGTTAGATGAAGAAAGAAGATCCTCCTCCTTGTTGTGACTTTTGTATGTCAGGTTGCTGTGGCCTGTTATGAATCATGGAGTAGCAAATCTTTTGAAGGAGGAAAGCATGTGAGAGCTCTTGTCCAGCAGTTTCTGACTGCAGGGGCTGTTTCCAGCATCTGCTGTATTACAGCAGTGCTGCTTGCTGAAAGCTTATCGTATCAAAGATTGGAGTTAGTGAGGTTATCTTGGGCACATCTCTGCCTGTTTCCTGGAAAAGTTTGACATTTTTGCATTGCACTTACTACTGCTAGATAAGTGTGTGTACTTATCCTAAATCTCTTCTATTAAGTAGTTGTTAGAGGCTCATGTTAACTTTTTTCCAATCTGCTAAAGTGTTTTTTTCAATCTGTTGTAAAATAAAGTATGTTGTGATCTCAGTATTTAAATACTTAGAGATGTTAATCAAAATACAGCATTAAAACACAGGCTAAAAGTGTGTGCTATCCGGTACCCTTACCAAGTGTATTAATAATATAATCCTCCTATTTAATGAGGATATGAAATCCCTTAGCTCTGATATTGATGGCAGTGTATTGAATGGGTAAAATATATCTTTCAATGGGTGTGCTGGTTTGAAAGCAAACCGGTGAGAGACTCTGAGTCAGAAGTACAATTTAATATGAAACACAAACAAAACAACAACAAATATGATAACAGTACAAATTAACAACCCAAAAGAAAGAAACCCGACACCCTGTCAGTCAGGGCGTTGATGGCAGTCCGATTGAATGGTGCTGCAGTCCTCCTGGAGTGATGGGTCTGTCGGAGCAGTGGTCCCGCAGATCCGATCCTCTCCCGAAGGTTCAGTAGCAGCCCCTTGTCCTCTGGGGATCCAGCAGGTAAAAAAGAGTGCCTGTGCTGGTTCAAACCCCAGCTTGTATCTCTGTGGGGATGCTTGGCTCCCCACCCCATGTATGAATGCTCAGCTTCCCCTCACCCCCTGAGGTGAGGCATCTCACAATGGGCCAATGTAACTCTATGCATGCCTGAGTCCCAGACAGCCCATTAAACAGAGACAGCCCCTGGGGGAGCCATCCGGGACCAGGAGGAGGTAACGATCACTGCCCCACTTGCTGCTTTAACCCTTGTGGAGACGACTATAGAATACATACCATTGGCTACCCCCACACCGCAACCCAGGTGTGGGGTAAATCATCTTGTTCCATGGTGTTACTGGTTAGAACAATAGAAATAACCATTTATTATGGAAGTACATTTACACTTAGTTCTTTTGGTTGATGTTACTATAATTACCATTAGGATCATTGTACAGGGGGAGTGGGAATGCCTATGAGAGGCATCAGCACAGCTAAGCTTACTTGGTGCTTACAGAAGTAAAAAAAGTATGTACTTGAAACTCTGATCCTATGCCCAAGTTTTAAATACTAAGTAGAGATGAATTCTAAATACTTTCTAGAATTGTGACACTAATGAAGCATTACATTTTTCAACTTCTTAGAATATTTTCTGGTTTATAGTTGAAAGAACTGGCAAGTGTGAAGGTTTTCATTTACCTTTTATTTGGAAGAGAGTGGGGGGGAACATCGGTGAAGGAGCTGAAGAGAGAAGGTGGGTGATTTTCAGGGGTCTGGTTCTGACTGTGCAGAGTAGTGATCTCTGAATGAGGCATACTTTGTGTTGAAGTAATGAGCTGCTAAGGAATGCTGAGAGGATCCTTATGTAAAAGTATGATCCATCAAACTCCTTTTCATTGAAAATGGAATGTATAATGAGCACAGTCATGATTCTTGGTTTTAAAAACTTATTCAGAGTTGTGTTTTTAAATTCAGATGTAAGGTATAATACAGAGACATCTGTGTAGTACACACGTAGTTATTGATAGCTTTGAGAGTTGCAGTTCAGCTAGTCTAGGAAACAGTTTGGCGTTCTGCATTTTGGCAAGTACGTGCCAAATACTGCAGCTTTTCACTTGAGCACGATCTGCAGTTCTTGATACAAAATGATAACAGATTTGCTTGTAATTGTGAAAGTCAGAGTAAGTAAAGAAAGTAGATGCATCAATGTTTATACTTTATATTTTAAGCTAAACTGGTTTAGATATGTTTAATATTTAAATTATTCTCACATATGTAGCATGTAATGCTTTCAGTCAATTTTTATGTCATCAAGTAATAAGTAACAGTTTTTGCTAATTCTTTTCTTAGTGGATGATAAAATCTCTCGCTATGAAATTGGCCTGAAACATTTCTTGCGTACATTTCAGAATTTTATTTTGAAGAATTGGCTGAAATGGGTAGAATCACTGTGGAATAAGCAGATCAGGAAACAAGAACTTGAGGATATTTTTCTGCTTGAGTTGTTGAGGTTTGTTAATCCACCAGGTTTTCAGCCTTGATCAGATAGCCGTTACAGAAATTCACAATTGTTGCTTACTATGGTCTTGGATGCTAAGGCAAAAAGGTGCTCTATTCTGTGGTTTTGAGACAGAAAAAGATTTCCTTGGAGAATACTACTGAGGGTTTACCATTGTGTAATTTTCTTTAGGTTTGGGAATGGGGAAGAGAATGTCTTTCTAATCACTTCAGTGCTCTCTTTTCTGTTCTGTTTTTTTAATTTACATTCCAGTTGCTAACCGAACCGTGTCACCATATGATAATAACATGAAGAAATGGAAGAAGTTTAATTTAGTCTAGAAGTGTGATTGCTGTTATGTTTTAGCTACGATCATATTTTCTTCATGCTATTGCACTAGAGATCAACTTAGTGCTTTATAACTGCATCGTTCCACTCTTAAATGTTTTCTAGTAGTTTTTCTCTGTGCAGAATAATTACTGTGTTCCACTGTTGTTTGATTCTGAATAACATAATTTTTATCTTCTAATAACAGTAATAACTGACTTTCTCCCCCCCATCCCCCTTACCGACCGAACAGAAAAAAGTAATTTTCTCTCAGATGAAACATTTCTATTACTGATTTGGGAAGGCGAGGAAGTGAAAACTTGAGTTAGAGGATCATTCAGAAAAAGCAGGGAGCATAAAGACTATGTTGTTCCCCTGTTGCACATAGTCTGGTTGGGAGGTTAGATGAATCTCTTGAGTATTAGAGCCCTTAATTTAAATCCTTTCTCTTCCTGAGCCTGCAGTCCCAAAATACTAAATTGAAACTGGTAATTAAACCAAAGAATATGAAAATAAATCCTAGTTCAACACCTGATTTTTACCTGTTATTTCAAAGAATGCTTGAATAAACTGTATGAAAGGGAACATCATTTGGTGTCGTACCATGGTTGGGTTTTTTCATGCTTTTTTTATAGCAGCAGTAGTGAAGGGCATTTCTGAGGTTTTCTGTTGTGCATACTAGTCTTTTAAGTCTTACTAACTTTGAAAAAATGTTTTCTCTATTGAAACTCTGTGGGTATAACTACAAGGATTTTAATGAAAAAAATACTTCAAGTTAGGAGAAGTATGCTCCTGGTTGCGTGTTTAGACTGCACTTAGGGATACTTAACTTGGTTTTGCAGTAGTTGGGGTGATCACCTTCACAGTTTTTACAGGCCTATACTTTTCTCTAGGTCAGTGCTCAAATGAGACTTCTGTAGCTCATATGCAGCTAATTGTCCTGGTTTTGCATGGGATAAGGTCAGCTTTGTTCCTAGTAGCTGGTGTAGTGCTGTATTTTGAATTTAGAGTGAGAATACTGTTGATAATATGCTGATGTTTTAGTTGTTGCTTTACACTGTCAAGGACTTTTCATCTTCTCGCCCCATCCCACCAGTGAGGAGGCTGGGGGCCACAAGGACTTGGGAGGCCACACAGCGGGGACGCCTGACCCCAATTGTCCCAAGGGTTGTTCCATACCATATGGCATCACACTTGGTGTGTATTTATACTAAGGGGAAAGCTGACCAGGGACCACTGCTTGGGAACTGGCTGGACCTCAGTCTGCAGGTGGTGAGCACTTGCATTATGCATCACTTGTGATGTGCATTCTAATTCATTATTATTATTATAATTATTATTGTTTTTCCTTTCTTTTCTGTCCTATTAAACTCATTATCTCAACCCACGAATTTTGATTTTTTTTCTTCCCACATCCCACTGGGAATGAGGGGAGTGAGTGAATGGCTGTGTAGTATTTAGCTGCCTGCTGGATTAAAACTTGACAGTCCTTTTTGGCACCCAGCGTGAGGCATAAAGGTTTGAAATAGTGACAGATCTGACTGGACTGTGTAGAGTCATAGAATGGTTTGGGCTGGAAGGAACCTTAAGAATCATCTCTACTATGGGTTGAGACACATTCTCCTAGACCAGGTTTCTCTAAGCCACATCCAACCTGACCTTGAACACTTCCAGTGATGAAGCATCCAGACCTTCTCTGGGCATCCTGTTCCAGTGCTTCACCACCCTCTTAGTTAAAAAAATTCTTCCTAATATTTCATCTAAATCTACCCTCTTTTAGTTTAGTGTTGGTTTATTTTCAGAGTAGTTGTGTGCATTCAGAGTTGTGTAACAATACTCGCTGTATATATATATGCTGTGTAAGTAGCAATACTTGCTGTGTGTTGCGTGTTGCGCTGGTTGTGGCGGTGGCTCAGGGCGAGGCTGATGTTTGTGGGCAGCTCTGGCGCCACGCCGTGCCTCGGGCGCCACCTATCGGCCTCGGGTAATGACTGCGCCGGGCGCCGTCCCCGCTCGGACAGCGCTGGCTGGGGGAGATGCATAGAGACCTTCCTCGTCTTCCCCTTCTCCTCTAGGCTAATTGCAGTAGCTCTCGAGAACTTTCAATAGCTTTGGCATGTTGAAACCTGCATGTTCCTACCCACATGTTCCTATTGCTTTGTGTCCTGAATGTGTTTCAGGTCTTGGTCAGGGTTAAACCACTATTTAAGAATAACATCCAGAGATTTGCCCCAAGATTGGGTAGTTATGAGAGTAGGGTGTGTGGGATACTACAGGGAAATGTCTGGGACAGTGAGTGGTCACCTCCAAATTCCTGCGGCTTCACCCTTGAATAAATGCAGAATCCTGAAAACCTGGCAGAATGTTTAGAAAAAGTAGGCTGTCACCATGGCAATTCGAGAGAGACAAACCAATGCGGTGTGCTAGGCCCTGGCCCTTGGCTACCAAGTCCCGTTCAACACTACTCAGTACCCTCAAGGGGAAGAGGTCTCTGGATCAGAGGACAAAATGACAGGCACTGGCTATTCCAACTGCAGCAACGGGGGCTGCAGCTGAACCGAAGAACTAAGCCCTGCTGTTTTCAGATGTCCCTGTACACAAAAGGAAATATTAGAAGTGAAAGTCAGCTCACTGACTGCCAGAAGGAGCAGGTTTTTCTAAGAGGGATCAGAAGGAAGAAGTAGATGAGGCAGACTACTCCAAAGCAGGACCGTCACAAGAACAAGAGGCAGAAAAGAGGCAGCTGCTGTTTGGGGAGGAGAAAGAGGAAGAATTCATAATTGAGGCAATAACCTGCCGAACCCTGTCCCTGAATGAGCTGTGAGGTATGTGAAAAGATTTCAGCTGTTGTCCAGGTGAGCACATTGTCGCCTGGCTGCTCTGATACTGGGATAACAGGGTCAGCTCCCTGGAATTAGAGGGTAGGGAAGCCAGCAACTGTGATCCATTTCTAACGTAGGGTGCATTGGCAAAGCAGTTGGAAAAGGGGCACAAGTCCTCAAGCCTCTGGAGGTGATTCCTGTCAGGGATAAAGGAAAGGTATCCTTTCAAAGAAGGTACTGAATGTCAGCCTGGCAAGTGTACTGCACCAGAGGGAGATACCTGGTACCTGAGAGAACTAGCAGCACTGGAGATGATTTATGATGATCTGGACAACAAGCAATTGTCTAAAGATCGAGGTGAAGTCAGATACATGTGACTGATGTGGGAGAGATTAGTACAGAGTGCACCATCATCATATGCCAAGTCATTGGCAGTAAAGACCTGGGAACACAGAGAGAGACAAAAGGTGAATGAATTAGCTGGCCAACATAGCAATACATAGGTCTGTCTTCTTCCGTTGCCTCAGCTGTAGAGAATCTGGTCTAACAACTCAAAGGGGGATAGATCCTACTCCCCACCTGTCCAGACCAGTATCTCTGCTATTAGTAGTAAGCACTCTTCTGCTCAAGAGAGAGGATATAGTGGGTACACACCATAGGCCACCTGTGGTTTTATCAGCATAACCATGGAGAAGACATGGGGAGGTAAGGTGCAAAACCTGCCATCATCCTAGATGTGAGTATATGACTTGCAAGGAAAAACTATCACCAAAGTGGAGTTTTCCAGGAAAATTGCTGCTTCAGTCTTCAGTGGGCGCTTCCCTAGTGAGAGTAGAAGGGTTTATCTTAGTCCTGATCATGATGAAGGAGCATCTGATTTGTATTTTTGGGAATTGACTAGTGAATACTGTGACCAGGGCTACAGTGCCCCTGCCTCCAGCCAAGTGGAGGACAAGGGCAACCAGGTTTACTGGACTGAATTGATCTGATTGGACATTACATTGGACTTACAGGAGTATAAGGCTTTAGTGGACTCAGGTGCACTGTGTACCCTATGCCATCAAGCTGTAAGGGACAGAACCTTGCTGAAGTGATGGGGTGATTCCAACAGCTGGCTGTGTTGGAGACCACAGTGAGCCTGACTAGGAATGAGTGGCAGAAGCACCCCCTTGTGACTGGCCTGGAGGCTCTATGTGTCCTGGCCAGAGACTGTCTCAGGGAAGGGTTTTTCCATGACCCGAGAAGGGTACCAACAGGCTTTCAGTATAGCTGCCTTGGAGATGGAGGTTATCAAGCAACCATATACCTTACCTGGTTTTTGACTTTTCCTGCTTTTAATTTTGTGTGTTTATTCCCAATTTTCTGCCTTTGCTGCTGGGGGAACAGAGAGTGAGCAAGTGGCTGATGAATGGCAACTTGGATAGAAGGAAGCCCTTTAACAGATGCAGTAGTATTTTTTTTAGTTTTAGGAATATATGAATCCCTGTAGCTGTCACATGTCTTTGTGTGTGTTCTTTTACCTTGCAGAGTACATGCTTCTCTGCTCCTTTTGCAAATATAGTATAAATCTGGTTTTAAAGATCTGTAGAATTGGGTATTTTAGGACAAGGCAGAATAAGAAGGAACAGGATACTTTTGCAGGGTTAAATAATGTCTCTGTATGCAAAAAAAAATTGCTGTACTGAGTTAAAATTATGCAATAATAGTAATAGGATTGTGTGTATTTTAAGCATTGATGACCACGGCTGTAAAAGAAATTAATTTCTACCTGGCATTTTCAGTTATAACATAGACTATTTTCTTTCAGTAGTGAGAACTCACCTTTCATCCTTGTCTTCTGAACGGATTGTGACTTGTTTTTTTGTTTGTCAATTTTGATATGTAGGAGGGAGGGATATGCCTTGGGTGTCCTCAAAAGGTTTGTTGTTTTAGTTGGAGCACTTGAATCAATTCTGTTAGAACAGTACCCACTACAGAAGCTATTCTTGGCATCTGTGTTGATGATAAAATTCAGTTTTAAATGTTTCAAATGGAACTGAAGGTATTTGCTTAGCGACTTGATTTTTTTTGAGTCAGCAAACACTGGCCATGTTAAGCTTCTATTAGTTCTGAAATTAATATGAAGTGTCTTGAAGCAGAAGTAGTCCAGGTCTTTGACACTGATATGGAAGACATGCTTTAATAACAAAATACCAATTAATAATGTTTCCAAGCTTCATTTTGTAGTTTTACGGTTCAGTGCTGCTTCTGTGTGGTAATAAAGTGAGATTTTACAGCTTGAATTGAGAAATATTAATAGTCTCCTTCATGACTACAGTTGATAAGCTAAATAAGGTGATTAAAATGATCAAATTTATACTTGATCTGCTAAAGATAGTCTTTTGTTATTTATATGTAAAAATATTGTGTTATGTATTCCAGTCTCAATAAACCAACTTTTAAGTATCCTTACTGGGAAAAAAAATGCACAAAATGTTCCTTGGAGAAAACATTTTTGGGAATTAATTCTTATAAAGACACCAGGTTTTGTTTTGTTTTGAGATACTCTATGTAATTTTTAAAAAGTTTACTTGGTCAGTTTCTGAAGAGGCTGTCCTCATCTGTGCCCTTGATCAGGACAGGAGTAACTCCAGTTTGGTCACCTTGCTGAAGGCCTTGCCTACTTGAGCTTTGACTGTCTCCAAGGTGACCTGCTCTGGGAGAATTTTTCTCTCCCTTGTGTCTAGTTGTGATTTCGCATGTTTCAGCCTGTGTTTCTTGCTCTTTATCATTTCACTCCACAGTGTTTGTCTCCTTAAGTCACCTTGAGACAGTGGGGCAGGGGGAGGGGAACGACTGTCTCCTTTGGTCTGCTTTTATTTGGGCTGAAGAAAATTGACAAACCAAATGGTGCTCTCAGTGTCTGCTCCTATGAACAGAGGTTTCAGCTCCCTGAACATCTTAGTGGCCTGTCTGCAGTTTGTGGGTCTTCTCTCATAATGGGCACCCCTGAAACCGGACATGATGCTTTAGACATGGCTTTGCGCCATGAGTAGAGGAATAATCTCTTGATTTGCTGCCTACAGCAGCCCAGTATGTCCTTAGTCTTTACCACTGTAAAGGTATACTGATTTGTGTTCAAATTGTTTTCCACCATGAGTCCACAGAGCTGCTTTCTCTTCAGCCCCTTCCCACCCTCAGTGGTTGGAAGGGGTATGGCTCAGCACTTATCTTTGACCTCTGTGAAGTTCCTTTTGGCCAAGGAGCTATGATGATGGTGCATCTTGCGTAGTTCGTTTTTCTCTAGCATGTCATTTTCTACACCCTCCTTCCCCTCAAAAAAAAAAAAAATAAAATTTGTTCTGTTACTTGGTATTAACATCACCACTTCAGGGTAAAAAAAAAAATTTGACACACTTATGCTAGGACAAGCTATGCTGATGTGTAGTGAAAAAAATGTAATGCACTACTTGATTATAGGACATGTACTACATAGATCATAAGTACTTTATAAGAACCATTACTGGAATGCCTTTTTTTTGGTGTGGCAGCTTCTTAAACTTCTGATTTCTCAAATTTATGGACAGGAGACCAACACAAGGTCCCTTAATTTCATGTGGAAGTGGTATTTTGATTTGACTTTGCTACAAATCCAAGAAACTTAGATTGTTCTGTTCATGAACATCTTTCCTTGTTTAGTCTCTACAGGGGATGATACTGCACTGTCCTTTACTGTGCTAATCAAAAGTTTCTGTCTGAGTACTGTTTCTAATCAAGTCCCATAACTTATGGCTGTAGAGAAGCGTGAGTGTATGACAGATGTGTAGAGATGATGCCTCAGAATGTTTCTCCACTTTTTTAACTACTATTTTTTTCAGCAATTTCGTTATTTAGATGTTTCCTTTCTATTAAACTTTCACTGTTTTTTTTCTGCATGGATCTGTGCAGTTGTTTCTTGAACCTACGTAAAATTTTAGCAGCCACAGAACAGTGAGTAACTACATTGTATGCTGTACGAGCACCTCTTCCTAAGTTTGCTGAATTTTCCACTTGCTAGTTTAGAGACAGTGAGTAACCAGTCCGTTTTTATCTCCTTAATGATACTTCAGCCATATAGGTATGTTAAATACCTACTTCAGCCTTTTGCATGGTGAAGAAATCTGGTCTGTGTAGTTAAGTTTTCAGAAGAAAGGTGCTTTGTATGTTCGATCCACTTTGTTACTGTGAAGGTAGGGAAGGGCAGACAGAAGACAGAGGATCCTGAAAGGAGGGAGAGGTTAGGAAAAGAAGTGATCTGATGAGGACAAGGAGAAAGATGAAAATGACAAGAGATATGTATTCAACCTCTGTGATTATAAAGGAGAGTACCAAATGACTGAGAAAGTGTGATATGATGCAGATGTGGTATTATTCAGCCTCCTACCCCTCCAGAGAAGTTAATTAACAGCTTATTAAGCTAAATGTATTGCATGGCAAATTACATGGAACTTTCAAAATTGCAAGTGTGTGGCCCTTGGGTGGTGCCTTTTAGCCTGTCATGTACCTGTGATTTTAGAAAGAAGTGTAAGTGTCAGCAGTCATTTGGGGTTACAAAAGGTTGGATTTGGCTCCCACAGGCTTCTGTGAGAATTGTTTCCTGAGTGTGTGTATGTTTCTATGCAGAATTAAAAGGTATAGCTTTATCATGCCATCTCTATCTGTGAAGATGACATACCTGTTTTACTACTTCGCAGATGGAGGGTGTCATCAGTTCCTGCTTCTCAGCTGAGAGGTGGTTATTGCTTGTGATGTCTTATCCCTGCTGGTTCTTGCTTGCCTGCCTGCCCCCATCATATACTGTGAATTATATTTTCCTGTGGGATGCAGAGGTATATTTCACTGTGTACTGTTTAACTTAATATTGCTTCCTAAATGTTGTGGCACAAATTTGATTTCACCATTTTGTAATTGAAATATTAGACCATAAACTTTAAAATTCTTGTGTTAAAGAAAGTAAATAATCCAGGTTTGAGTCACAGCATCCTGTGGTTACTTGGCTCTATTGATGAAATGAAAAACAAGAAGACTGAAGGTATGGCTGTCTTCAAGTTTATGCCCTTTGCTCTTAAAACTGAACTAGTAATTTTGAACTTTCACCTTTGACTCCTGTGGTTGGCTGCTGCAGTGCCCTTGGTGCTCTCCTGTGCCTGTGTACTATCATGCCTTCATTTCCTTCTAGTGGTCTGTCCTACCCCAGCACACATTTGGCTTCCTCTCACGTCCCTCTCCATTTGGCAAGCACCAGCCTGTGTTATGGCTGGTTTGGAGCTAGGCGAGTGCTTCAATTGACCAGTTGATTGCTTCTGCTCGAGATGGATGACAGCCAAGTTCTGTTTCCCTTTTCCACAATGCAACTGCTAATTTGTATGTCTTTCTTCTACTCGGCAGCTGATTTCTGTGAAACTTAGGGGAAACTTAAGCGTCTTTGAGACCTCTGTTTCTCTGTCAAATTTGGCTAAAATTGGCATGCGTGATTAGAATCCATCGGTGTGACAGAGCTGCTTGACAGACTGCATAATACATAATCATTGTTTTCTAAGGCTAATTGAACTGCATTTTAAAAACTTTTGGATTTGGTTGCTAAAATAAAAATGAAGAAACTAGACTTCATGTGAAACGGTTTATCTACTTAATCTGTGAAGTCTTTGCTTTTTCCAAGTATTGACTACAGAAGGAGGGAAGAGAAATTTGGCAAAAGCGCCTGTCTCTTCCTTATGCTTGTTAGTTCCACAGCTAGAGTGTTTCAGTGTAGGTGAACTGGATACCAGCTGAGGCCCTGGGGGTTTGAAACATGTATTCTGCCTCCTGTGTTTTATCTGTGAATCTGTGATACACAGTGTGGTGAGTAGTCATTCTTTGATGCCATTCCACATTTTATAAATAATCAAACTTTCTCCAGAATTGCCTCAGGATCTCAGGCAAGCTGCCCCTTAGGCTTAGTGAGTCAGTCTGTGAGTTTGTTTTTTTTCCTTTGTGTGTATATTAACATTTAGAGCAACTTCAACAGAAGGAATTGACAAAGGCTCAGATACCTAGCGCTGAAATTGTGGAGAGATGCTAATGTTCATGCAGGGCTATGATATGAATTCTAATTTTTATGCACAGTATTATTTATTGTACAATTATCCATTGCAGTTATTCTTTGCTAGGACAATGCGCAGCTGTGGTAAAGTGTTTTTAATCCCTTCATGCTTTTAGAAGCAGAAGTTAAGCTCATCATTCAAGACAGGCTGGAAGTGGCCATTTCCTGAAAGACTGAGGTAGATAAAATTTCAGCAGGTGCAGAAAGGATTTTATCAGAATTTATCCGAAATTAAAATGGCTGAAAGGGATGATGTTCTCTTATGATTTACTTTATTGGGATTATATTGTTATTGGCAGGCAATTATCTTGCTGAGCATAAGAGAATAATTTTTGAAGAGGATCATCCTCAAAGAAAATAGAAGCTTTGGTGCATCTTATCTTGATATGCAGCAGTGTTCAAAATAAGGAATGTATGGTCCTAAGTGTTACTTTGCAAATTTTACTTTTCCCCACTCCTATGATGAGGCACTATGACTTGTTCTAACTCCAGGTTAGTCAGGTTCTTTTCTCCCTGAGAATCAGAAAGCAGAAGTTGTGAATTTAAGTTCTCTATTTATTCTGATGGTTAGTTTTGCTCTCTAAAACCTTCTCCCTTACCTGTCAGAGATCAAGAGCAGGTGCTTACTTAATACTTCAGATGAAAGTAGACTGGAATTTAACTGGGAAACTTGAAAGGAGAACAGAATCCGAAGTAGCTGAGTGAGGGTGGGTGTGTGTTAATGAAGGGTGGCAGAATTGCTGGTAATTAGGAGTTTCAGTTAATCAGCAATACACTGAATAGATAAAAAGAACTTGGATCTCTTACTGTGTTTCCACATGTACTAACATGTTAAGTCAAATAACTCTAAAGCAAGAGGAGAAAAAAGGAGGAGAAAAGCGTTTTAAAGAAAGCAACAAGTTATCTGTCAAAGTGGCTGTCATACTAGGTACCTCATGTTACCCATATCCTTCCATGTTGTTCAGCATATCCTTTGTGAATATTGCTGAAAGAACATCAGGCTGCAGAAAACTGGTCTCAGTTGAAGTGATACTGAAAAAAAAAAAGCAGAGACAAGTTTACTTTTATTGTCTTTTTTTTCTAACTTTGTTCTTCACTTGTATTTCACTTCTGTCGCTCTTTTATCTGGGTCCTTTGCATTCCCATGCACCAAAGCTTGCGTTTTTCAGTCATATGAGGAGTTTAGAGCTGATTTTGGTCAGGGGAAAGCTACAGTAGGTGCTTCTCATGGCTGGAGGTGAACACCTCAAGCCTTAGTTCCTGTATGATACCTCTCTATATCCCATTGCTTGCTCACAAATTACCTCAAGAAGTTTTGATAATATATTGTCATGTCGCCTATAGAAGATGGAACTGGAGTTCGGTTAATTCCAGACCATTAAAATTTTCAGACTTGGGAGCAGAATACATGAATTTAATTCATGTCAGGAATACTTTGGTGCTTGTGCTATTGTACAGTTTATTGTGAGACTCTTCACATTGAATTTTATGACTACGGTTGTTAGCACAGACTAAGAATTAACATCTATCCATGCATTAAATTTCAGCAGAGATGGGTGTATGTGATTACACACGTGAAGTTAGGCAAAACACATAGTAAAGGCTACGGAAGAGCTAGATGATGTGGAAGAAGTCTGTGAATCAAGAGGGAGTTCTCTGATTAAATTTGTATGGACAAAGCAACTTCATTAGATCAGCACTGTGAGTCATGGCTACTTGACCTGTCTGCATGAAAGCGAGATCTTCTGTTGTCAAGCCATTAACTTCCCTTAACTTCTTGGTAGTAAACAGAGTAATAGTCTTGCCAAAGCATAGGTGGTGACTTGATCTTTCAGAGAGTTACAAGTAATGTCAAAGAAATGGGAGCAAATCATGTTTGTGGAGAGGGATGTGAAAATGGTCTCATGAGGAGCATATTTTTTAAATCGGTTTTTTTTAGCAGACAGTGTCTAAATCCTTAAATCTGTAAAGACAAAATTAATAGAAGGCCATAAAGGGTAAGCATAGTCTGAGCATACAGCAAGACAGAAGCCCTCACTACATTGTTTAGGTAGGCATCCACAGTTTGTCAGTGGAAGGGGAGTGCCTTCTATTGACCCTCTTAGTGAATTGCATCAGAAGTATTTTTCTGTGTTCAGTGTGAATTAAAAGAGCTGTAGTATATCAGAAATATTTCTGAACTTTTAAGGTGATGAGGAAATTCTGTAGCATGTGTATCTGACTTCATGCCATTAATAAAATAATAGTTTGGCTCAGAAGAGACCTTTAAAGGTCATCTAGTCCAGCCCCCTTTCATGGGCCAGGGCATCTCTGACATCCTTCCTGTGCTGTGAACCCCAGAGCTGGATGTAGTACTCCAGGTAGGGTCTCACAGAGGAGAGTAGAGGGACACAATTGCCTCCCTTGGCCTGCTGGCAATGCTTTTGATGCAGCCTGGAATTTGGTTGGCTTTCTGGTGTGCCTGCTTATGTCCAGCTGTCCAGCTTTGCATGCCACCAGCACTCCCAAATCCTTCTGGGCAGTGCTGCTCTCAATCTGTTCATCCTCAGCCTGTATTGATACTGGGAATTGCCCTGACTGACCCAGGTGCAGAACCTTGCACTTAGCTTTGTTGAACCTTATGAGGTTCCCGTGGGGCTGTTTTTTGAGTTTGTCCAACTGGATGACATCCTGTCCCTCAGGTGTGTCAACAGCACCACTCAGCTTCGTGTTGCCCGAATAGAAGAATGTCAAGCCAGATGCAAAATTGCTTTGTGTGAGTATACTTGCAGAAGTACTCTGTCTCCCTGCACATGTTATTGAGTATCTCTGTGCTGATGATCTCCTTATTTTTGGACAGTGACTAAAAGACAAGTGCATCAGATAGACAAGACTGAGAAGTGAAAGGGTGGGAATTCAGACTGCAGATGAAAATAGAACAATGAAGAAATCTGGAGTCAGGATTTTCAGAAGTGCAGATTGTACATGCAGTACATTTCTCTGAATTTGTATGAAAATGCTAACTACTCAGACAAAAAAGAATGTAGGTGTTTCAAGCAGGGTATTCAAAGTTAAATGCATCAAAAAACCAAGCATTAACCATTCTTAATTCCATTTTGTGAAAGGAAGGTAATGTCAGCTTACCTTACAGAAGCCCTTGAAGGCATGTTTATTTATTTCATATTGTTCACTTGGATTCTATGATGACAATATCCTAACAACAATAGCAAAAAGAAAAAAGTCTAAGGGTGGCATAATGTTGTATTTAGTGTGGACCGCAAATAGGAGCTGTTGAAGGTAAGAGTTACTACATATTATGGTATGCCCTATGCCTGAAGTGGTGTAAAGTAACACATAAAAAGACTGTTTATGAAACCTTGGTCTGACCTTTAGTGTTTGTATTTTTTTGTCTCTTCTGGTATTATCTTTGTGTGTCTTTAATATAGTTTTTGTGTAGTAATACATAGGTTTTGAAAACAACCTGTAGTTTTCCAATGTATCCTATTGGATAAATTATTGAAAGCTTTATTTTTCTATTCCTGAATTTTCTATCTACATGTAAAGCTATAGTTACAACTCCAGAAAATTGCTAGAGGCAGAGCCAGAGAAGAATTTTTTGTGGTGCACATGGAAACAGAGTACTATGTACTGTGCACTCTCTGCATACCACTTGTGGCAAGTTTGAGTTACACAAAGTAGCACTTTTTTTTTTTTTTGGTAAACAGATAACCTGAATTAGCAGACGTTCAGAGGATTACAGCTATGTGCATTATTTGCTTGTCATAGGTTTTTCTTTAATGCTCAAGCAGTCATTCGCTTTTGGTGGTAAAATATTCTAGGCTGGACTGTGCAAGCAGTTTATGGCTCCAGCTGTGCTGCTGGTTGTGAGAGTGGTGGTGCTGTGTGTGCCTGGAGATAGCGATTTCCAGGAGGAACATTATTGAGTCATCCTGACTTACACTTTCTCCCTTCTGCCTATGTCTGATACCTTAGCAGCCATTGGTGCTCTAGGTGTAAAAGTAATTCATTGTTTGAATTAGGAGATTCCCTGAAGTCATCCAGATCAATCTCTTAACATTTTTGTGATTTAACAAGTTCAGTTATTGGTGGAGTATGGTAAAATGATTGGTTAACTTCTTGGGTCAGTCCTCTACAAGACTGACTATCTAGTAGCTGTTTGTTTTCCTAGTGGAGGAAAGAATAGGAAGCACAAGTCTAGTTCCTCCTAAGAGGGACTTTTTCATTGATATTCAGGAAACTGGGGGATTTTTTAGGATTCTCAGAAGAGTTGCTTTATATATATACATATTTTTAATTGTTATTTCTGAGGACATATTTTTTGACATATTGAATGCTTTTCTTGCAGTTGCATTCAAATAGTAGGTAAATATTAGCCTGTGCTTTGCAAAGAATAGCTCTTGTCTTGATGCCTTTTGTCAGGAATGTGTAGTCTTGGAGTTATGCTCCAATGGTAGACACAAGTTTAATTCTCTGTCCAAATTTAATTGTCTAAAATATAGATGCCTGTGTTGAGCTGGTTACTCTTATGTCTCCATTAAATTTACAGAAATAATTACCTTCAGAAAGCCATTCATCTCTTTCTAAGCTAGGTGTCCAAGATAAGAAAGATAAATTGCTGTGGTGATTGCAAATGGGGCAGTGACTCATTCAGATTCAAACATCTAGCCTACCCTCTGCAGCGAGGGTCACTGAATCTCATCAGAACTGTTCACATGGCACTAGTTCAGTTGCAGATTGCTTTTCCCTGTTTCCAGCTGTGTAGATTTTATTTATATATATATATTTCTATTTCTATTTATATGTATATACACACACACATGCTGTAGCATGTCCAAATAAGAGGAATGAGCCTGGTGAAGGGTTTAGAGCACCAGTCTTAGGAGCTGCTGATGGAGCTGGGACTGTTTAGCCTGGAGGAAAGGAGGCTCAGGTGAGACCTTGTCACTCTCTACAACTACCTGAAAGGAGGCTGTAGCCAGGTGGGAGTCATATCTTCTTCCAAGTAACAAGTTGTAGGACCAGAGGAAACAACCTCAAGTTGTTTCAGGGGAGGTTTAGTTTGGATATTAGGTAAAATTTCTTCACAGAAGGGGTGGTCAGGCATTGAAACAGGCTATCCAAGGAAGAAGTTAGATATACACCCCTGGAGGTTTTTAAGAGACGTGTAGGTGTGGCACTCAGGGACACAACTTAGTGGTGCACTTGGCAGTGTTAGGTTTACAATTGGACTTAATGATCCTAAAGGTCTTTTCAAACCAAAATTATTTTATACCCTCCCCACCCCCCCCAGTGTAAGTCCTTGCTCTGTGCATTTGAGGCTCTGGTGTTTTGGATGAGCTGCTGTTACTTGCTTCACGTTTTGGTCCTGGAGGCCCAGTTCAGAGGGTGAGTTGTAGTGCATAAAATGTTCCTTTTCACCTGAGCTGTTTTCAAAGGAGTATTTGTTTTCTGGATTGTTTAGCCATAGTTAAGATGGATATATAATACAGTCCAGTGATTTAATTTTTTTTACCATGGTGGACAGTATTAATTGTTTTTGCTTTGTAATTGCTTCTAATGATAGTATCAGATGTAATATATCACCTTATATAAAATAAATGTGTTTTTTTGTGTAGCTTTTCCTTGGAGG
>NW_008664208.1:115665-122451 GCF_000695815.1 Acanthisitta chloris | reverse complement strand
GAGCGTGGTTTTGTGTGTGATATTTGCAGTATGTTTGAATACAAGGTTTAACAACTGTGTTGCTTCAAATGTTTAGTTGTTGATTAAAAAAGACTCCAAATCTGCTCATAAAAATATCCACTTTTTGTGTCTGAATGCTTCCCACCTCAAATTCAATTTTCCCTGCAGTGCTTTTGTGAGGCAGAGAAATGTTGTTATCTCTCTTTTATGGATGGCAACTGTGGCAGAGGCTTTGCTTTTCCATTGTAAGCAGAACGGGCAGCATGCCCAGATGAGCCAAGTGCCAAGTCCTGTTGGCACAAGGGCTCTGTTGTGTTACCTGACAGGCAGGTGTCTAATGCTGGGTGAGACTATGGCCTGGCAGGTGTGACACAGCCTTCAGGAGCCTGGCATGCCTCTGAGCTGGAAGCTGATGATGTCTCAGATAGTGCTACTAGGTACCTTCATAGAGAGCTCTTCAAATTGAGCACATGAAGATTTCAAGATGCTTGTTTGTGGAATATCTCTTTTTGCCATGTTCCTGTAATGTCGGAATGCTCCAGTTCCCTGGGGAAACTAAAATCTTCATTCTGAACTGAAAATTTTTGCATGAATTGCTTATTACCATTAACTGGTAAATAATTTCTTTTTCAATAGGAGTCTTTTAAAACTACAGCTATCTATACCAAAAAAACATAACATTTTTTGCAAATGTAGTCTTTTTACGTTGGTAGAAACCATGTAACATGCCCTATTACAAGTCTATTGTGCTTTGACTTAAAGTATGATGGCTTGTTTATTGGGTTTGCATGGCAAGGCTTTGGTAGTGGGGGGCTATAGGTGCGGCTTCTGTGAGAAGCTGCCAGAAGTTCCCCCATGTTCACAGAGCCAATGCCAGTCAGCTTCCA
Organism: Acanthisitta chloris; assembly: GCF_000695815.1. Taxonomy (NCBI): domain Eukaryota; kingdom Metazoa; phylum Chordata; class Aves; order Passeriformes; family Acanthisittidae; genus Acanthisitta; species Acanthisitta chloris. The sequence continues at coordinate 121,564 of NW_008664208.1, read as the reverse complement.
GACAGACCTGCCACGTGCCAAGGCTGAGGCCATCACTGATGGTGGCAGCACCTCTGGGATATCAGAGTTAAGTAGGGGGAAAAGTTACAGTGCAAGAGCAAATACCAGCACAAGAGAGGAGTGAGAATATATGAGAAACAGCCCTGCAGACACCAAGGTCGGTGAAGAAGGAGGGGGAAGAGGTGCTCCAGGTGCCAGAGCCGAGATTCCCCTGCAGCCTGTGGTAAAGCCTATGGTGAGGAAGGCTGTCCCCTTGCAGCCCATGGAGAGGTCCATGTGGAGGATCAGTGATCCAGGTGCAGCCCCTGATGGACTGCGTGCTGGAACAGGTGGGTGCCTGGAGGATGCTGTAACCCTGTAGGAAGCCTATGCTGGAGCAGACTCCTGGCAGGACCCATGGAGAGAGGAGCCCATGTTGGAGCAATGTGTCAAGAACTGCAGCCTGTGGGAAGGAGAAGCTGGAGAAGTTAGTGTATGACTGTGTCCTGTGAGAGTGACCCCACACTGGAATAGGGGAAGAGTATGAGGATGAAGGAGCAGCAGAGACAGTTTGTGGTGAACTGACCTCAATCCCCATTTCCCGACTCCCTGTGCTTCTGGGGGAAAGCAGGTAGAGAAAATCAGGAGTGAAGTTCACCATAGGAAGAAGAGAGGGGTAGGAAGAAGGTGTTTATAAGGTTTGGTTTAATTTCTTATTGCCCTACTCTAATTTGGTTGCTACTAAATTAATTTTTCCCCAAGTCAGCTCTGTTTTGCTCCTGATGGTGATCACTGAGTGATCTCTCTGTCCCTGTCTTGACTCACAAGCCTTTCATTCTATTTTCTCTCCCCTCTCCAGCTGAGGAGGGGAATGATAAAGTGGCTTTGGTAGGCACCTGATGTCCAGCTGAGGTCAACCCACCACAGCTTGGTGCCAAGCTTTTTGTAGCTCACTATGCTGTGAGCTGTCATGAATGCTGTATACTGGTTTTATAGTAGCAGATACGTATGAATGTTTAATCGTAAATTAAACAAATACTTGAGTATACTTATTATTTCTCTTGTATAGTTATAGAAGATGATATAAGACTAAATGTGAATGCCAGTGATACTAGGAATGATGATACAAAACCTTCAGTTCATAAATCCTGCAAAATTGTAGGTTGTCTTGGCAAGTACTTTTATGGTGTAGTTTGTATTTTTACCTCTATTTGAGGGAATATAAAACTGCAGTTCCAAAACTTAGGATTGTTACCTGCATTGGGGTTGTGACAGATGGAAGCAGAGTCACAACGAGTAAAAAAATCGCATCATTTTTGTCAATTCTATAATAGTTGTCAACCAGTGCTCTGAATTAGCTCTGCTGTAATTGTATAAAAATGAATTGGATTTCATATTGATTTCTGGATGGGAAGCTGAAAGTTACAGTTGGCAGAATTAAAACGTCAGAGAAACATTACAGTCTGAGAAATGTAGTTGTTTTTGGAGCTTCTGAAAGCTGCTCAAGTGCTGGGACACCCTTTTATGTCTCTTGTCCATGCTGCAGAATATGTTCAGGGGAACTTGGGTAAAGATAAGAGTTGAGTTTAATTAAATTTCAAAAAACAAGTTTTGTTTTCTTGCTAAGAAATATCTAGTGTCTTACAGTCTTTGCATTTTGGTGTATGATCTGTGTCCCTTCCTGAAGAGGGAAAGCAAGGTTTATATGAAGAGGTAATGAATTGGCTCAGTTTTTAACTGAGCAAAATGTAAGGTAGATGATGGTCAAGATAAATTTTTTCTTGATCAGCAGCTAAACTTTTACATTTCAGATCTTCTGGGGAAGGGTGGTGAGGAAGAGACTTCACCACCTAGTAGGCAAAAGGAGGAAAAGGTGGAAGTGGGAACACTCTTGAAGATCGTGCCTGCGATTTTGAGATGTGTTGTTTGATTTATGAAAGAGGTTTTTCTTCGTGTCTGGGAGTTTTGCCTGTTTATTGTTTGAATTCCTTCTGTGATGTACTAACCTGTTTTTTTGTAGGAAGTTTTTCTCTATACATTGAGCCTCTCTTGTGAATACTCTGTCTGGTGTGTCTTGGTTTTACACATTGATAAATTTTGTGAATTCTACATCTGTGTGTAAAACTGGGATATTGTGTTCCGAAATGTTTTGCCATAGCATGATGTTATCTTGTACTTAGCAGGAGGTGAACATCAGTATACAGCTGCATATCTCCAGCAATGCAAAGCTGTTGCAGTATGCTGAAAATGAACTTGCTTTTAGTTTATTCCCTTGCTGTTTTAGTAGGATGAGGATCCTACTAAATAGGAGGAATAGTCTTTTGCTCTAACACAGCTTGAGCTAACAAGAGTGTTTTTCTTCATAGTCTGCAAGAGAGCAGGTGAGAACAGCATATTTCATAAATCTTGATTAAAAAGCATGACAAATGTACTTTAAGAAGGTTGTCCCTGTACTTCCAGTAAAAAGCAGTCAACTCCTGGGAGTTTGCAGGGACTAGGGGTGGGGAGATGTGCTGAGTTGCCTAACAAGATTACAGAAGTGTTTTTACAAGCTAAGATATTTTTATAGCACAAACACACTGCTTTGTTAAATGAAGGAAAGGAACAGATTTACCTTTGTAGCTAAAGGTGGTTATAGCTGTTTGAACTACCTGCAAGCTGCTCTTTTGATGGCAAAAGCATACCACATCTCTATAGAAAGGATTGGGACTGCCACTGAGAGGTTCCAGATAATCTTTGCCCTGAATTTCACTACTACAGATAGGTGTAGTTTCCTTTCTTTTCCCTGGGAAAGATATATTCATTCTTCTCTATTGTACTGGTACAGTCACCTGAATTAGTCATAGCAAAAATTTTGCTGTAAGATGCTGCCAGCAGCTACTTGGCTGCCATCCTGTAACAAGAACAGACTGCATCCAAGTTTTGATGCCAAATCATGTGTAGGTTAACCTTTGTAACCCATCTCAAATCAACACACGCTGTCTCTGGGGAATAAATCTGGTCTATTTATAGGAATACTCTGCCTGTGTTCGATAGCTTGCATGCAAACTATGCAATTACAGCCTCTAGCAGTTGTTGCTGAGAGGCTTCCCCACTGTGAGGCAATGTCTGTGAGGAACTACCCTTGTAGAAAGTAAATCCTTTTTTCACCTTAAGATTCTATATGACTGAATCATTGAATATGGAAGTATCAGTAAGGTGTCTGTTGCTGAAATAGTGCCATGTTCAGGAACAAGTTATAGTTCATGTCTGTTCATGTTCATCTGGCATATGACATGAGTGGTAACTAGCAAGATGTAAGTGAAAGATGATGTGACCTGTGATCTGGGATGTCGTGCAAAGACTGTAAACATGACAAGGCATGCTGTAAGCTGACATCAGTTGAATTTGAGATGCCATACTTGAATGCTAGCACATAGGGAAATGGGCCAGCCACTAGCAATTAGCACAGAGGGAAGGTTTAAATGTCCACATGTTCTCCAAAACCTGAACAGGAGTCAAAAGTTGATGAATGCTTTTTGTTGCGGTTGCTTGTTTGTTTTTCCCTTTCCCTAAACTTGCTTTAATCAGGGGTGAGAAATAGGCTTTTCTTTCCAACAGGTAATTCTTAATGTCCCCTCATATTAAAGAAGTATCACAGTGAACAGGCTAAGGTGGGGGTTTCCTTTCTCATTTTACTTCTTTGATTTGCATTATCTCCATCCAGGACTAGGTTAAAATTTTGTGTCTGTAGTTGGGTAACAAAATTACCTCCAAAGTGCCTACTTTTCACTTTATGTAAAATTGAATGATTCACACTTCACACTTCGTAAATGTGTCAGCAGAACAACACTGGCAGAGAAGATTCATGGGCTCTAGCTATTGTTACTGCTTCTTTAGATTTTTTTTTTCCCCTGTAAAAATGAGCATCTTAAAACACTCAGGCTAACGTGGCATTCTGTAAACAGTTTAATAATTTTCAGTGTTTTTGTAGACAAACATAATAGGATGACAAGCAACCACAAACAGGAATTTAAGAAACAAGGCATGACAAGTTTTGACAGGGGAAAAAGTAGTACTGTCTTGTCTCTTTAATGAAGCTTGTGAGGGTTTTTTTAGGTACTTAAGAGAAAATGTAGTTTATATACAGCAGACACGATTGCTTGTAAGACAGGGGATTACTTACAGCGTGAGACAATGTCGAACCTGAAGAGTTGCAAAGCACTTCAACAGCAAGTCTTTAGAATATAAAATGAACTTTGAAAAGGGTATAGGATGGGAGGGAAACAAAAGCGATGCATTTCATAGGTTTAATGCAAATTATTTTGTGGGTGTAGGTAGGATTAGTCACCCCCTGTAGGGGTTCATGAGAAGCAGTTCTGCAGGAAAATACTTTGAGGGTTCTTTTTTTTTCTGTTACCTACCATACAGAGTGTGATGCAGTATCATGCTGTTGTACAGGGTGTAAAAAGCAGCTGTTCTGGTTGTTAATTATGGTGTTTGTAACATACCTGAAATTGTTCCTTAAACTTGGTCAGTGCTATAAGGCATTAGCTGGAGTTGGTGTCCAGTTTGGCTACAGCATGAAGCTGGCTGGCTGGGGAGAAGGGAAGAGAGAAAGAGAAATCTAAGCAGAGAACTAGAAAACAACATCACCTTTGAGCAAAAGGCTAAAAGAGTTGGCGTAGTTTAGTTTTAAAAGAGAAGTTTAGGAGATTTGAGTCTTCAAATATTTAAAAACTATGCTCTCCTCTCATAGATGTCTGTAATATTTTAGGGGCAGTAATGATCAAGGTGTGGCCGAGGAATGCACACCTGATTTCTGCACCTTCTTCTGCATCTTCCTCTGCAGAGTATATTTGGATACATTTATTTTGCTTGTATGATTGATGTCTGTCCAATGCTGAAAATAAGAATAGCATTGAGTAGATAAATTGCTACATGACTTACAGGCTAGGACATAAAACCTGTATAGTTGAGTGCCGTAGTACTGTGGTGACGTGGAGAATGGTGTACTTTCAAGGAAATGTATTTGTATTGCAGATCTTTTCTCTGAGAATGTTGTGAACTACCCGTTTGAAAGCTCTCTTGTCATATCTTGGTTGTAAAGCCCTGATATCTTATATGCCTTCTTACATATCATTACATAAGATTGGCTTACTTTTTTTCTGCAGTCTTTCAGTTTAAGTGTAAGAACTGTTTAGATCCATGAGGAAGGGAAAGGTAGCTAAAGGAAAGAAATAGAAATAAACCCTTCTGCCAGTAAAAGTACCATGTATGTTTGTGTAAATGAGGAAAGACATCATCTTCATGGGTTAATTACAAATGTCAAATAATAATGGCTTTACTTATAATGTCACTACTTGAAGACAAAATGAACAAAGCAGAGAGGCAGGCTAGAAAGGAGAGCATTTACAGAGATCCTTGCCCTTGCAGCTGTTACTGGGAAGGTGAAATCTCAAAACATATAATTAGCTTTTGCAGAAGTTTTTGTTCAGTGTTGATGATAAACTCAATTACTTTCCCTGTATTAGCTCTGAGGTTTAGAAGACCGAAATAAAAATGTTGATTTTGATGATTAGGAAGTATTTCTAAAAACAATTTATGGATTTCAGCAGTAACACATACTTTAATGATTATTTTATGAGGGAAGAAGTGATTAACTCATGGCTGTGTTTGTTGGAGCTGCTTTTCCTTTGTCTGAATTTTGATACATTTAATGGAATTTACTTTTTCCTGCCATGCTTTGCGTTTCAAAATTTTGTTTCCTTTTGTTTTGGCAGAGAACTAGTTGTTGTCTGATGGTAGACTTGGCTTTTCTATGCAGTGGAATGCATGCAGCCTCACTTTGTACCTTGTAATAATAATTTAGCCTAAATGCTATAATGGCTGTATTTACCATATTTTATAAGCTGGAAAAGCATAGTTGTAAATTACATTA
>NW_008664208.1:88951-115630 GCF_000695815.1 Acanthisitta chloris | reverse complement strand
GAAAGAGAAACAATACTAAATTCATTAAAAAATGAAATAGCCAAGGTGGGTCTGGAACTGCGTATTGACAGGTACATGCCAATAAGGATGCAATGTAGAATTTGGCAGCAAGATAATGACTTAAAATCCATATGGTTTTATGCCCAATCCAGTTTGAGTTTTTTAATGTAAATTTTGTCATTGGGTTACTGCTGCTAACATTTAATTACTCAATGGCCTTACTATCATCTTTATCTGCATCTTAATTCTGGTCTTGCTTTTTTTTTTTTTTTCTTTTTCTTTTTTCTTCTGTGCTTGTCTTGAATATGAGAATGATTTCTGTGGGTGAAGGACTTGTGCCTGGCCACGTTTTTCAGTACTGGCATCCAATTAGAGACACGAGAGATGTGATTTTAGGAGTGCTGCGTGTCACAAAACTGCAGATTCTATCATTTCATCAACTAAGTGGTAGTGGGATCTTAACTCTAGGTAACTGATGGTGTTGGTAGACTGGAATGAATTGCTGTGCTCCTGCCAGGTGTTGAGCAAAGCAGCCTCAGAAGATCCAGCCAAATAAAATCTCTAAATACCAATTGTGAAATTGCATTCAGATTCTTAAAAGTGGTTTTTATAACACTTAGGATTTGTAGTTGTGACTGTGTTGGGGGAGAGGGAAACACATCAGTATCAGGAATAGACTCAATTGCCTACATTTATCTGTGCAATAGTTTCTTACAGATCTGTTGTAGTATTGGAGGCATTACTGATTCTCAGCTCCTTCCCAATTCATTGGTTGATGAAAATACCTACCAAGCTGCTGTGCAGTAAATTGCCACTTCATTAGTTGTGTTGTGTAAGCTGAGAGCTGGTCTTGGTTAATTCTTCTAGGCTTTTTATAAAAAGCTGTGGACTGTAATCTGTTGTGTAATCAGCTTGGTTACACAGAGGCCACATAGGTGTCAACTGTTTGCTGTATGGCTTAGAAATGTTAGTAAACTAGGACATTCCATTATAAAAGAATTGTAGCACTTGAAAGCATAAACCTCGAACCAGTGCTGAGCAGCACGAACTACAACACTTGATGCTCTCAGAAAGGTGGAAAGCCTACCACATGGAGTATTAAATGTATTCTGAACTGGGATTTGGTAGCTTTAGCTCTCTTTACCAGTATTAGCAACAGACTTTACATTTTTCTCGTAATTAAATGTAAAATGTGTATGTTAATTAAGTTATTTGCACTAAGGTATGAAAAAAGCAAGCAAATAAAACTCTGACCTGAAGGGTCGACAACATCTATGAAATTGTACTGTAATTCCAGGTGATTTTAAAACCATGGAAATGAAAATAAAATTATGTCTAAAACCCAATATGGAAATGCGAGTAAAGTGCATTAAGTGAAGGCAGCATAACTTCAGGTGTTTTAAAAGTAAGCCTGCATTCTTGCATATTAAAATGTGAAGTTCGGGTACAGTTGCAAATTGCATTCAGTTCTGGAAAGAATAGAAAGGATGATTCTAAGACATCTCTGAAAGGCATCTTAATTAAAGCTTTTGTTCCAAGAAGGACTCTAGATCAGATCAACTGTAGCTTTGTCTAGCTGTGCTGTGAAGAAGTCCACAGATGGAGGTTTTGCAACTAGTGAGGAGGTTCCATTTCTGTGCTGCACGGTGCAATCTGTGGTGGAAGTCTGCATTAAAAATTAAACAACTTGTAATTTTCAGCTTTCATAACTGGAAGTTACATACAGCAACAATGTTGCTAAGTAATTTTGATTTGATTTGCTTTGTTTTAGCATGCAGTGTCTTGTGTTGTTTTGAAAACAGATCCTAGTATTCTCTGATTTGGATTGCTACTGAGCCATGAGTTAATGTGCAGAAAATCACCACACGCTGCATCCTTTACATTAACAGTAACTAAGTTAGAGCTCAAAACTATGTACATTGCATGAAGGTTGTTTGATTCTCCTTGTGCAGTGTTTATTAATGTTGAAATTCCCTGGTGTCTTACCCTATGGTCACACAGAGCACTGAGCTACAGATTTTGGTGCCATCTAAAACTTTATAATAATCACCAATTGCCACCTTGCTATCCAGTCCTTTGCCTTAAAATTTGTGGTATGCAGTGCAGACCAATGGAATATATGCAGTGCTAACTAATCCTCTAGAAGAGAGGCCATTATACCCTTCCTTCTCCATGTTTTAGTATGTGAGAAAGGATTTTTCTTACTTCTTGTGCCTTAAGAATTCAGTTTGTTTAAGAAACTTTGGTGAAGGATCTTACCAAAGCTATTTCAACAAGTCTTTCCACTCCTTCCTCTTTGCCTCCTTCTGCCCTCCACTCATTTTCTTCATTTTTCAGAGAAGTCTAATAGCTGTGGGTCGACATCTTCTGTCTGCCAGAAGTATCATCTTCACCCAAGAGCTCTTAGGTTTCTCGTGAGGCTACAAATTCTAGTCTCTGTTATAGTTTATATGAGATTGCTCATAAGGGTCTATATAACTCTTAGGATTTCATGTGATTTCTCATTTTAAAAATCTGTGTGGTGTTGTACTGTTTTCCATTCTTCTGGTGGAGGTGTTAATTTAAAACGTCAGCAGTTCTAGAGTTTGGCTCTTGTAGAAGAACTATTGGGTGAGTACTTGCTGATCCCAATGGGTTTTGTTGTCACTGCTGTATTTATTCTAAGACCTTTTATATTGTAATATCACTTTGAGAAACTTGCTTAGATATGTATTTGAACAAAATCTTTAGCTTGGAAAACTTCTGAATCTCTGTTGTAGAGGTTTAGTATAGAAATAATTAAAAAAAACCCCTGAAAACCAAACCAACATACAGACAAACTCAAAAATCCAAGTGAAAAACCAAAACCCCAAAGGAACCAACTTACATAGTGTAACTGTTTTTCTGTTAGTCCTTTTGCATCTCAGTCTTTTGTCAGCCTTGTCACCTGTAAGGATTCTCCCATCTGCTTTGAAATGTGTTTATTATTAGCTCTTATCAAATTAATCCTCCAGAATATTTTGTTCAGTCTTTCTTTTGACTTCTTTTTTGTTTAGCTGGTATAATTAACCTCCCTTTTTCTTTTGAAAAATGTCCATTAATTTTTTAGTTTTTGATATAAAATTCACTACCTCCTTACTGTTTTGTATCAGCTGTCAGTGATCGTGGCCTTGGAATAAAGTTATGTGGGAAGTCACAAAAACATGAAATCATGTTTATTTAATCATGAAATAATAATTCCTCACAGTTTAAATAGAAGTTTTTATTGTATCTTAAGTTTCTGATTTTTCTGGAGCTTTTGACTGTTTTTTTTGAACTTGATAGCAATTCATTCTTTCAGAGATTCTGTATGTAGCTACATGGTGAAACGAGCTATATACATTTTTTGATCTTCACAGTAGAAGATAGTATGCAGCCACGAAGTAGAATAGTGTTCTCAATTTGACTCAGGCACTCCTGGTCTTACATACATGGTGGTGAAATAAGTGATTTCTGTGTCTGCATTTCAGTGTGATTGATTCTTTTCATTACGGAGCTTGGTTTGTTACTTGCAGTAGAGAAAGTGATGCTCTGTGTTTTAGTGTTCATGCAGGACTGAAGTGGAAGTAGAGTCATGGGTGAGATGGGCAGAAGCTCCTTCTAGACTGATGCTAAGCAGATGGTGATTTCAGTCTTTTATTTGGAGAAAATTCCATTTGCTTTCATCCTTTCAATCCACTTCATTCCCTACTTCTAACAAGCGCTTCTGACTTTGACATCTTTAATATGAAATCTTTATATTTGATTAGGTAATTTTTGAATGTCAACCACCTGTCAAAGAATTTATCAGTAGCTTTTGCAGTTGTTTTAAAGTTGAAAATTTAATGGCTGTTTACTTATGTATAAGCCTTGAGAGTAGCTACTTTTGCATATACTCACAGTGCTGCTAATGCAATTTTAAACTGTATCACAAAGAATACCCTAAAAGTGCAGCTGTACAGTTTTTTAAAACCTGCTACATCCAGATATGAGATCTTCATTTGTAGCATTTATCCTGTCCTTCAGTGATTTCTCACCCCGTTTAGAGATACCAATCAAGAGATGAACATTAGAGCACTTAGTGAAGGCCATCTATTTTGAGCTTTTTGAAGGCATAAGGAAGTGAATTCAGCAACTTGTGTGGCCCTTACTGGGAGTGTCCTGCTTAGTAGTTTCTTGTCAATTCAAGCAAGGCTTCTCTATGTGCATGTCTCCCTTTTCCAGCCACTTGCTTGGGGAAGAGGGTAGGTGTCCTGAAACCAGCTTTTAGTAGAACTGTGTGATGAGACATTCTCCAGTTTCTAGGATTTCTGAGTCTCATTCAGGGCTTTGCAAGTGATTATTTTGTGTTCTTTTGGGAACTGAAGTTTTCGAGTTTTGATTACATAGTTTAGGTAAAGCATTTGGTGAATGAAGTATGGTACACTTGGGAAGGAGCAAGAGGAGGGTGTGAGCTTTTTGATGGTGGCTTTGGAGATGTGTAATGTGGCTGTAAAGATGCTATAAGTTTTATGTTTGGTTGAAGAACAAAGTTTTTCCTATGTTTTCTGTTGTGAAGTGCTTGTGAGAGATGTGCTACCAGTCTCGTAATACAGCTTTAAACCTTTCTGTGTTTAATAAAAAAGTAGGAAATTTATAGAAGAAAATAGTGTTATAAAGAGCTTACATGACACTATGTATCACACGATGGGAGGTGCTGCTGTAAATATCTCAATACAGCTGTTAAAATGTCTTAGCATTCTTGTTCTCTGCGATAGAAGTTGATGAAGAGTATGCTGAAAACTCACTTCTGATACTTAATGTTTGGAATGGTGTAATTTCAGAGGGGCTGGTGGAGAAAAACCCTGAAATAATGTATGTGCCAGTAATTAAAAAGAGAAGAGTGGTGTGTGGGTCTAGGGAGGTGTGAGAGAGAATGATGGACTGTCAGGCTAACCTAATAATAGACATAGAGTTCTTTTGCATGTCAAATGTATTAAAGAATAATTCTAAAACTATCACTGGTTACTCAAGCTTTTGTATGAAAATACTCCTTGTCTTTGGGAAATGGATGAGAGGATGGGTTAGTAAATGAGACTAAAAAAATCATGACAGAAATACAGACTTTGAAGCCCTTGAAGTATTACAGGGTGTGCCTGGGTGCCATCTGCCTCTGACTCCTAGCAGAAACCTCCTTCCCACCAAATCCCATCTCAGGACCTACTGACTGAGGGATAAGTCAGTTCTCCACTCTGGTGGTGCTGTAGAAGAGGAGGAAGATTGTGCTTGTTACGGCAGTTCCATCCAGGCCCTTAGACTCGGTGGTGTTGGTAGGAAGGGAAGGAATTGGCTCTGCAGCAAGATGGGGTAGGCTGGGTGGGGAGCAGGAGGTTCCTGAAGGAGAAGAGAAACACAGTGTGTGCTTGTGTCAGCTGCTGGATTATTATTGTTTATGCAGTGAAATAATATTTGTACTGTTAGGTATTACGTATGTTTAGGACTGTAGTGCTCCTAAATTATTGCCCTTTATCCCATTCTTACTCAAAATTTCAGATAGAAGTTAACGCAGGAAGAAGCTAGTGTGTTGGTTTTGTTTAAAACACAGCACTTTGTTTTGTTTGCTTCTTGGCTCTGAGTGTTTGCTGTGCTTTCCTTAAACCATGATTTTAGTGCCAAAATAGTTTTTACTGCTGCATTACTAACTTAATTCTGCTTCTTCACATTTAAAAAAAGGTGGGGCAGTAATGAATTCATTTGGCTTTTATTACGTAATGTAAAAAAAACCCAACCGTTTTTGGTTTGTTTTGTTCTGAAAACATTGGCTTTCTTAGCTCATGTTTTCATTGAATGTCAAGTGTCATAGACATCTGAGAGAGGTTCAGACCTTAAATTTTGTCAGCTAAACATCTGAGAACATGAGCCTGAGAATGCATATTTTATGAATTCCTTTCTGGGGTTTCAGCTTGACCTGGGTTGGAGACTGCACTTAAGAAAGTAGTGTATTCCCAGGAGTGAAAAGTTAGGTAGCTGAGATGCAAGTTTTAACTGCCCAGGGAGCTGAAGAGAGCTGTAGTGGCTGTGCACCAGTTTTAGAATGTCAGTAATAATATAAAGATAGACTTCAGTACCTTGGTGTCTGTTCATCTAAATGCTTACCTAACTGCAACCAGAGTTCTGTAATTCTCAGTGTGATTTCTGGATGGTTCAAACAGGTTTTTGCTGCGTAAGTCCTCTTAAAACTTAGTGGATTTTTAGTAGTGATATAATGCAGTACATTCTGTTACTTTAACTTTTTTGTTTTGCATCTTTAAGCAGTGAAATAGGGAAACAGTTCAGATTAAGTTCCTGTAAGGCAATTCTAAAACTATTTTGACTGTACTAGAAGGAATGGCTGTAGATGATTCACGGCCAAAATTTGAGGCTTCTAGGTCAAGTTTGATTTGATACTGTCTTTAAACACCTGGATGATGGAGCATGAAGTACTAAGCTCAAACAAGACACAAAGCTCCTTAGGACTGCAAAGCTGTGAGTGCTCAGGTCAAAGTGTTGTTAACAAATCGGAAAAGTGATAAAAGAACAAAAACACAGTATATATCAGTCATCATTGGTGTAAACACAAAATACAGAGGAAGTTATACCAAATGTGTATAATGTGTAAGATGCAGGAAATAAGTCTTCAAATGCAGTTGCAGAAAGAAAGGCACGGTGTCTTCTCTAGAGATGTGCAGGCAACAAAAGGAAAAATGTAACTTTTCTTGGTGTGAAAGTATTAATAGCAAAATTGCCAAGAATGCCACTTGAATCTGTGTTTGTCATTCCTTACAGGCATTTGCCTTGTGGATAAAGGAACAATTGGCCCTAATTTTGGCCGTTTAGTTCTTTAAACTAAATGCTCAGAAGCAGAAGGGAAGAACAGTGTCTGTTGGCTTCCCAGTATTGTTATGCAAGTTAAAGGATATGGAAAAAAACTTAAAAATCTGATTTTCATGTTTAGCATAATAATGTCTTAAAATGTGGTTTGTTTTTCCTTTTTAAACAGCTCTAATGATAGCCTCTCAGTAAAATTTGTATCATTGCAGTGTAATTCCTTTATACAACTGAAATTCAGCCAAACGTTTTGAGACCCTATTAAGAGAACTCCGAAGTTTTTAAAATAGCTGGTATGAGATAAACTTACTGTGTTATGGAACAACACTGGCACCCAGTGGTGGTCTCGTACTAGTGCGTTCTCTTAAGCTGCTCTTTGCTTTCCTGTTTAAATTATTCTCTCTGCTGTTGTGGTGTTACTGAGTACGAGAAAATCAAAAGCTTTCTGCAATTTTTTTTTTTAATTGCTTTTAAAACATTACCTTTTGTATGGCAGGACTGTATAAATCCGCTTTTCTAGCGAAGTAATGGAAGGGACATTCTGATTTCTGCATACACACATTGAAAATAGCTCTGCAAAATTTCCTGTGAAACTCGAGCATGATGTTGTGTGGCTGGCACTGAATTAGAAGTGGTAGTTAGCACAGTTTGTGTTTGCTGCTAATATCCCAATGATTCTGTGAAGAGTTGTGAATCTGAAATGCGTAAATTTTATAGAGCATGTTAATTTCCTTTATTTACTTCTTTCCTTAAAGAAAGCCTCTGCTTAATAAAATGTTAATACTAGAGATCATAGAATAAAATTGCGGGGATTTTATAGAAAAAATTATAATACGGGATAGAAAAAGGATGGAAGATTAAAGATTTGTGTTTGTGCATGAGCTGTTAATTGCAAATAGAGAAAACATGCTTTTCAAGAAAGCTCCTCATGAAAAATAAATATTATTAGGCAGGTTGTTTACCTGGTAGATTTAATTATAGAATAAGGCTCTCATTTAATACCTTTTCAAGTGTGTGTGTGTATACACCTGCGTGTTTGTCTGCAGATCAAGTGTTTGATCCAGCAGTATAGAGCAGACAAAAAATGCATCTTTCTTTGATACAGCAGATTTCTTCAGTGTTTCAGACATGGATGGTAATAGTGTAGCACTACAGAGATCTGTCTGTTTAAGCCACATCAGGTGTAATTTGTTCTTTATGAAGTAAAGCAGAACATAAAGTGAGATAAGTAGAGGCACAGGTGAGATTGGTACTACAGAGTTATATCCCTTAGCAATGGGAAAAACTGAAGAGGAGAATGTGCACACCTATAATGTGCAGAAGTGGTTATTAAATTGATATCATACTTGATATGAAGGAGCAGTGGGAGTACAGCTCTGCCTGCCACTGATGTAATATGTTTTTCTGTATATTGCCAAGGAAAAATTACTGAAATCTGTTTTTCATAGAAGCTTACTGAGGGCTTTTTGACAGAAAAATTGCAGATTTGGATTTGTGTGTGAATGGTTCACATAGAAAATGCTGATTCATTGCTCATGGCTTTGTTTTAGTGTTTTGTTTCAAGGCAAGATTGTAGCTACTTTCTAGAAGATGTTTTTTCTGACAAAAGCTGTTGCTGGGAGGATTGTACTGCTACATGTCTCACATGAATGGAGCTGGAGTGGGGGGATGGAATAGGTGAGATTCCTCAGGTTTAAGCAGGTATAATGTGAAGGAATTGCAGTAAAAACAGTTATTTGCCTCTCTTCTGATCTCCTTTCTCTCGAGAATGCTCCACAAATAACCATCTCAACCAGCCGTGGCAGCTTTGTGCCCATTTGGTTGTAAACTGTGATTTTCTTTTTTTTTCTTTTAATTTGTATTAATGTTCCAAGGCCACAGAATCCCTGTGTGACTCATGCAGTACCAGTTACTATAATTCCATTGAAATCAATTGAATTGTCTTCATGACTTGAATGTGTAGCTTCAAAGATTGTTTTAAAATGTGCAAAAAAAGTCTAGCGAATGCTTTATTTCTTGGATACCAAAGGTGCTTGCAGTGTGTGTTAGTCTAGTTACCAGTCCTTATAGAGGCAGGTTCAGCTTGCTGTGTGGGGTTGTGCATGGTCAGGTTTTTTTATGGTGGTTTTAACTTAAAAAGAAAAATAAATTCTTTATTTCCTCAAAAACGTAAACATCTCTTTAGGATGCTTAAGATGTTGGTGGACCAGCAAAAAATTAAGCTGCCTGTTTGAACATAGTTGCCTCCTTTGAAGTCTTTCAGGCTCATTTTCCAGGGCAGTATTATCTGCATTGTATATTAAGGAAATAATTTGTGTCATTGCTGTCAGAGTAGGATGTCAGTGGTCAGGCACTGGCTTGCCTTTGTCTTCTAGGAGAGCTTTGTGAAGCTTGGCTGCTGCTTACTCTTTGCTTCTTACCCATTTATTTTACCGTTTATTTGTTTGCTCCTTCACCTTACAAGCAGAAGTACATAATGCTGCAATGTTTGTTTGTGTACGGACAGAGGGAAGTTTGTTGATTGTAGCAGCAGCATTTTTGTGCCAGGGTATTCCTGGTGCCCCCTTGCCTTATAAAGAAAAGGTGGGGACAGCTTGGGATAGAGGTGTATGGAGCAAGAATTGACAAAGACACTGCTTGTCCAGCACTGCCAGGTACATTTTGGGAACTGGGAGCTCACAAGCACTTCCAGCAGTGTGATCCGGTTCACACGTGGTTCAGGATTGCTTTCTGCCCCATGCCGATAGGAAATATGTTGGATTAATGTAATAGGATCACACTGTAGTTCACCTTTCATTATCTGAGGTTGTGATAGGTCATGGTATTTTGCAAAATGGGCAGAACAGGTAATGTAGATGATGTGAGGCACTTGAATGAATATAATAGAGAGACAGAGCTGCAGGGTATTCTTTTTGACTCCAGAGCAGGTTTTTGCTGTCTTTGGGTGGGTTTTTTTTCAGTGTCAGATACCTATTGTTTTTTGTTGGGTTTTTTTTTTTTTTACCTTGATCTAATACAGAAAACAAAAAAATTGTGTGACCTTATGCTATGAAGGTACCTTTAGCATATCACATGCCCTTATTAAGAGCAGATATGAAAAGGGACTCTGGTTTCTTCAGAGGCTGGAGAAAGAAGTAGACTTAATAATCCTTATGTTGTGGGGGGAAGGATTATGCCATCTGAAGAGTTAGTTTTGTCTGTCGTACCTGCCTTTTCATATTTTTATTTTCCCAAAACAATTTGTGTGCCTGTACCAGGAAATACTCAAAACTAAAACTTAGGTAGTTCTTACAGGAGACTGTACAGACAATGAGGAGAAAATCAATTTGTTTTAAAAAAAAAACTTTCTGTAAGGTCTTAAAGAAAATCTAAACATGTATTTGGAGTACTTGTTGCTGTATGATGCAGTCTGTATAAGAAGGTTATTGGTGCAAAGTGGAAAACACTGACTTGGTATACGCTAGTTCAAGCTTTGTTAAAGGAGGAGAAATCTATGCTTTGGCTAGTTCTGCTGTACAATGTTTCCTGGTTGCACTTTGTTCCTGAGCCAATTTCTGACCATTTCTTAGGAACCTGTGGGTTTTGCATCCCGTTGCACAGCAGCAACACCTGACACATTGCTGGAAAGATCTTTGTGTCTCTGTTGAAGATCTTCATCAAAATCCTGCTGACTTAGTTATTGATTAGATCTTTTCTTCTTGAAAGCAGTTTTGATCCCTATCTTTTGCATCTAAGTAATTTATGCTTCATGTAATATCTTTAAAAATCAAACCAACCAGCCAATGCCAGACTATAGAATATCACCCCTGGACTGATGTAGTGGGTTTCTCTTTATTCTTGTGTCTCAAAACCCCTCCAAATTAATGAAACAAA
Organism: Acanthisitta chloris; assembly: GCF_000695815.1. NCBI lineage: Eukaryota > Metazoa > Chordata > Aves > Passeriformes > Acanthisittidae > Acanthisitta > Acanthisitta chloris. The sequence goes on along the minus strand of NW_008664208.1, from coordinate 104,914 downwards.
CTAAATTGAAAATTTGTATAAAAATTTATATATATATAAAGTTGTAACTGAAAATTTTGACTAAAGCAGAGTGGGATGTTGACAGCTCTGGTTCAGTCTTCACTTTGAAGTGAGAAAATAAAGCATGGCTCAGCAGTGAATTTTGTAACAGCAGAATTAATCTTGTCCTATATAGGGAAAGTTTGATTCTAGGTCAGATTCTTGTTTATTCATTCTTTAAAAACCGATTTTTCTTACTGGAGAGAGAGAGCTGTTGCGCCTAAGTACTAGACTAACTAGAACTAGAGTCCCGCTTGCTTCAGCAGAATTGAAGAATGACTTCGTTTACATTTGGGCAGAAGAGGAGGAATCCTTCCATGACTTACCAACAGTCTAAAGCTCAGCTGATGGGTTTTGTACTCCCCCTAAGCCCTGCTGTTAAAGTTAGGTTCAGTTTTGTGCTGAAGATAGCAGAAGGCAAACTTGTAGAGTTTATGACACTGCTCTTTCTAGGAAGTCTGTCAATGTAATTAAGCCACAGTTGAAGCCTTGAGAGTAGGATCATGTCTGTTGGATGTGTCTGTTTGCTCTGGCACAGAGTGGGAATGATGTTCTGCTTTACCTTCTGACTCCAGCTAATGAAAACTGCTAATTCACAGTAGTTACATAAATCTTCACAGATCATAGTACTCGAGCTCAGAGTTGCTCAGCTGGGAAATCCTGTATTCCCATGCAAGCCACCAAATGTCACCACCTTATTCTTCTCAAGCTTCTGTCTTTTATATAAGAAATAGGATTGTTTCTTATGCTTTTATATATGCATTTTTTCACCATTCAGTGCATCTGAGAGTTGACTTGGTTTGGGCTTTTCTCTTTCTTTTTGGTGATGGTGGGCTTGTGCCTCAGGATTTGCTAGATGCCAGTGTCTTACTCAGTTATGTCCCATCAAGTGTGTGGGTTAGAGCACCACTTGGATCATTAATTAGTCTGGGAACACTGATAGGACTCGGGAGGGTGATGCTAAAGTTACTTGGGCTAGAATCTAAAAGGTCTGTCAAATGTGGTTTCCTTCAAGTATTTTACCTTGTATATATGTTACACTGTGCATGTTATTTTCTTAGGAAGGAGTATTTCTGGAAGCACTCAGGAATATTTATTATTAGTATTTCTTCAGGTATTTTGCTGTTTTTTTCTTAAGTAATTTTTTATTTTGGGAATGGTGGTTTCTCAGTAGGTAGCTATTTAAATGTTATTTAAGCAAGTACTGTGTTTCAGATTGAGTATCTAGCAAATATCAATTATTTGATATGATGCATTTAAATAAAATGAAAAGCTGTGCAGGGAAGGCATGTTGCCAGCTATCTAAAAATGATAACCAGGACTGAAAATAGGATATATTAGGCAAAATGAACAACAAATGTCACAATTTCTGGCCACTCAAGTTAAAAGAGTCCTTTATTTAAGTGTTTTTTTGGAGGTTGGAGTAGGTCAGCCCTTTTAAATGGATTCAGGTAAGCAAGTCAGAATTTATTTAGTTTTCAGATGCACAAATTTATTGTGCACTTAGAGGCGTTTTGCAGAAAGATACTGATGCTGGACTGCCACCATCAGTTTCACAAATACCTTTTCCAAACATGACTCTGGAAGAGATTTTCTGTTCTTATTTAATCTTTTTCACCATATTTAACTATTCATACACTGTAATGCACTTTTATTTTTATCAGTTTCTGTGTAGCCGAGGCAAACAAAATGCATTTTATAGGACAGTAGTGTTATGTGCCTTAGCCCTTGAGGGATTAACTGTAGTCTTGCTCTTTAGAAATGGATGTGGTTGTGATTTGAGTGGGATGGTGGTTGTTTTTTTGTTTTGTTTTGTTTTGTTTTGGGTTTTTCTTTGTGGGTTCAGGAATGAAATTATGCCACTTAGATCAAGTCAAGTCTTAATGGTTGATTTTGATTGTTTCTATAATGTGGGGGACACACAACACACACACACACACACAGAGTGAGTGTAGTGTTGCCCCGTTCATGGTGGCTGTTGTTACTTTGTAAGCAGAACTTGTTTCTTGTTTGAATTTTTTTTTTTAGATTTTCTTTTCTTTAGAAATTATGGAAGAAGAAACCTCTTAAGCCTCATCTAAGTGTAAGGAAACTGATCACCTGAAGTAATTTTCCAAGTATTTTTGCATCTATGATTCCCCATAAACTAAAGATAATCTTATCTACAGAAAAAATGTTTGTCTAATTGATACATTATGTGATGTTCTATTTTTTTTTCTTTAACAGGTATCTTTCAGATGAAGGAATTGAAGCTTGTTTAAGTTCATCTGAAAAAGTTAATACAAATGATATCATCCTGATTGCCCTTAATGTAAGTTATGATTGAGAAAACCTTTTTTTTGGACAAGTCATGCTAAAAGTGATTTATCTAATGGCTTAAGTATAGGTTTGTGTGGCTAATTAAGTGTACTGTTGTCTATGTGATTTATGTAAGGGGCAGATTACCTTTCTCTTTCACAGCCTGCATGAATTGTGGGTTTTGTTTGGAAAGAACACGTATTCCAAACTGAAACTTGTGGGAGGAAGATGAACAGATTTTGCAGTAGGAAAATACTTTTTTGGTCATGACATATAAACATACAAGCAGTAATACAATTGGAAGTGCTGTGTAGTGACATAAGTATGAAATATTTTGTTGGTATGAGTAAACCATCCTTACTTAGTTTGACTTCTGGACCTTGAAGCACATTCCAGTTACACACTGGTGATGTAAACTGATTTATGGAACAGGTTTTTTGCTTTACTGTAGAAATCTGGATTAGTAGGTGTTATTCCTGCTAATAAATGATTACAGGAATATACAAGATAGAGAAACAATTTCAAAGCAATAAACTCTTATACTTTTAAGGACGTGAGAAAAGTGTGCATGTGAACTCCTGTGTTTCAGAATTCTAGTAATACATTATTGGTAAACATTAGTAAGTGCTGCCTTATAGTAACGGTGAAAAGAGCACAGCTGCTTAATGTGTTTGCTATTTATTTTTAATGTATTCTATCAAATCCATACTCAGATGTTCTAAAGTTTGTATGCACTATGTATGGTTTCATGTAAACTTTGTCTTCTGTAATAACTATATGTCATTTCAAAGGGAAAAAATGTGGTAAAGGGCTTTAGAGAAAATTATGCTTTCTTCATGAAATTGTGAATGAGAGTTGCTGGGGATTATTTTGTTCACCCTCAAAATTCAATCACTAGTTTGTTTAATATAATATTCTTTTAAGTGTCCCTTCTGCTCCGTTTATTTATTCTTTAAAGCATGTGTTCAGTCACTTGTATGTATACAGGCACCAATTCATGTAAGGAATTTGAAAAGAATTAAAACTATAATGCAAAGATGCAAAGAATGTCATTCAAAACATGCGTAGGGTAAGCATTTGGTTTCTGGACTGTAGCAGCATGCCTGTATGTATATATCTGAGGATTCTTTGCTGCTTTATAAAAGACCCAAATTAAATACTTCCAAGTTGCTGGGTATTACCCTGTGTGTAATCACATGCTGGAGCAAGTACTGACATGATCATTTGTGCATGTGTTGTTATTGCTGGTTTGTTTGACAGACAATAAAAACAAACCAGAAATGTAAGTACTCCAAAGCCAGATTTAATTGCTTATTGCTGTTTTTGTCATTAAGTCAGTTGTTTTTATACCCAGAAGATTAACTTGTCTGTTGGGTAAGTAGGGAATAGCAGTGTGTCATTAATGGCAGTGAATGTAGATTCCATTTCTTACAAATTCACAAATCCTCCCTTGACTGTGAGAGGCACGTTTCAGGCAGAAGAAATCAAGAAGTCACCTGACCTTTTTTCCTTTTATTTTTGTGTGTGTGTGTGAATTGCTTCAGTAAATACAAAATAGACATAAATGTACCTTCAGTCCTTCAAATGTTTTTGTTTTGTATAAGATCTTACAAGGAGTGTTTAAAAGTTGTGTCTCCTTTCTGATGCTCTGATTGCAAAGCACCTTGCTGGAGATGCCACCAAGTGCAAGCCCTGCTTGACCAACCTGGTGGCCTTCTATGATGAAGTGACTACGTCAGTGAACAAGGAAAGGGCTACATATGTCATTTATCTGGGCTTCTGTAAGGCCTTTGACACGGTCCTACACAATGTCCTCTGTAAGTTGGAGAAAGAGGGATTCAGTGAGTGGACTGTTAGATGCATAAGAAAGTGGTTGGATGGTCACGTCCAGGGTAAAGTGGTCCATGTCTCAGAGTCCTGATGGGCATCAGTCACAAATGGTGTTCCTCAGGGATCTGTACTGGGACCAGTGCTACTTAATATCTTCATTAACAACATAGATGAAGCGATTGAGTGTTCCCTCAGCAGATTTGGAGATGACACAACGCTGAGTGATGTGGTTGACACACCTGAAGGCTGGAATGTCATCCAGGACCTGGACAAACTCAAGTGGGCCTGTGGGAATCCCATGAGGTTCAACAAGACCAAGTGCCATGTGTTGCACCTGGTTTAGGCAACTCCAACTGTCAATACAGGCTGGGGAATGAACAGACTGAGAGCCACCCCGCTGAGAAGGATTTGGGGGTGGTATATGAGAAGCTGGACATGAGCTGGCAATGTGCTCTTGCAGCCCAGAAAGCCAACCTTATCCTGGGTACATCAAAGGCAGTGTGGCCAGCAGGGTGAGGGAGGTGATTCTGCCCCTCTACTCCACTCTGGTGAGACCCCCACCTGGAGTACTGCATCCAGCTCTGGGGGAGTGAGTCCAGAGGAGGCCCACTAAAATGAATAGGAGGGATGGAGAACCTCTGCTATGACAAAAGGCTTAGAGAGTTAAGACTGTTGAGTCTGGAGAATAGAAGGCTTTGGGGTGACCTGTTTGTGGCCTTCCAGTACTTGAAAGAAGAAAGATGGAAAGAGACTTTTTACAAGGCCATGTAGTGCCAGGGCAAGGGGGAATGGATTCAGACTGAGAGTAGGTTTAGATTAGGTATTGGGAAGAAAATCTTTACTGTGAGGGGGGGGAGACACAGGAACAACTTGCCCAGAGGAGTTGTGAATGCCCCATCCTGGAGGTGGTTGAGGCCAGGTTGGATGGAGCTCTGGGCAACCTGGTCCAGGGGAAGGTGTCCCTACCCATGGCTGGGGGGCTGGAACTATATGATCTTTAGAATTCCTTCCAACCCAAACCAGTCTATGATTCTATGATGATTCTATGATATGGATATAGAACACACAGGAACAGTTTATAGGAGCCTGTGTGCTATTCAAAGATAAATAACTGACAGATGAGTTTCCTCAGGTGGGCTCAGATTGAAAAGCAAGTATGTTTTCTTGCCACTGTCTGGCTACCTTCTGCAAGAGAAAGTGGGTTGAGCATTTATCCTCTCTATAGATACTTATTAAATACACTAAAAGAGCATCCCTACAATTAGTTTTTTTTATTTGTAGGCTACCAGTGTTTCTCACTGAAAATCAGAATAAACCAGTTGTTTATAATGTTTCAGATACTAAAATACAGTCCTGCTCAGTTCTAGGTCAGGGCGCCAGAACAATAGTCCATTGACATATATTAATGGCAAATTAGTGTACAAGTTCTTGTAGTAATTACATTTAGCTCATCTTCTTGTTGGAAGTGTTTATGATCATAATAAATAAGGAGGCTTTTCAGCGTCAGTGCTGTAATCTGCATCACCGTGTACTATTTAAAACCACAGACTTGTTTCACGCAATGAAGTTTAGAAGACATAGGTGGTTTAGGCTGCACTGCTGTGCTTTATATTTTTTCTTAACACATGTAAATGCACTAAAAATCTAATGTGTAAAATTTAATTAGTTTTTATTCCATTTCCTATTTTCCCATGCTGCACCTTTCAGCTCCAGTACATCCTTTTGTCACATATCACCGTGATTGATATGCTTGTCCAAACAGTGTTAGCTGAGGAAAGTGCATTTGTGGAGATTTGTTCCTTTGATCCTGTGAATTCCTTAATGTTGTCAGTGGCTGTGTTGCATAGTTGCTGAATAATGTCATGCAGCTCTCTTATCTCACTTCTAAAAGAAGCAATCAGACATTTAAATTAAAAAGCATCTAATGAAAATACGATACAAGCTTTTACTCCAGGTGTAATTGCAAAAATCATCCTAACCTTGTAGGAAGGACTTGTGCATGTAAAAAAGCACAAAATAAAATACTTTTCTCTAAGTGCCAGATGGAGAGTGAAGAAAGAAGCTTACCTCTATTAAACCTCACAGTTAGTTTTAATGATTAAACATTATGTAGTCATTTTGTTTCATTTATTAAAAGCAAATCAAATCAACTTTGGAAATGTTCTTAAAACAAGAACATAATTTAAAAAGCGAAAGGATTTATTTTGTAAACTCAGAGATATTGAATGATTTTTCATTATACAGAGTTAGAGGAGTGGGTTTTTATAGTCTATAAACAGTTGTCATTATGGAAAAAATACCCTTCTTTTTCTTATTTAATGTTGTTAATTTTTTTCAAAACAGGATGTTTTAGGTTAATATTCTCTTGTCTTCTGTATTAATTTCAGACAGATTTAAGAACGATTGGCAAGAAATTCCTCCCCAGTGACATCAATGGTGGAAAGGTGGAAAAGGTAGACAATATTTTCACTTCACTTTTTCTGTGTTCTGTGATTTCTGTGTGGTGGCAGTTTTCTGTTGTGCATTAGTCTGGTTGTATCATTATTTCACACAGAAAATAGCCCAATATTTGAGTATAAATATATGAACATAAGCTTCATAAAGTGGGGACACTTTCTTCTATTTCTCAACTTCGAAAGGCTTAAATAAAAATGTGAACAATCCTAGCAACTTCATTTATTGCCCAAAAGTCATTTAATGTGTTTGGTCTTCACATAGTATCAGAAGTTCATGTTTTTTCCCCTCCGCTATTCTGTAAGGGCAACCAAGCAAGCCAGGAATAAAGCAAAGTAGCTGTATGATTGTGGCACACAGTGATGCATGTTGATGCTGTATTACTTGGCACACTGATATGCATGGTTTTAGCTATACCCTTTATGTAGTTTTCCTATGACTATGTATTGTATAGGTTATGTGGATAAAGCGTGTTGGATGGTGCTAGAGAGTAGTATTATACTCGAAACATGTCTGTGCTGGATTTTAACATATGTTATGTGTTTAGATAAGGATTAAATTTGTGCCCTTCAGTACTGCCTTCGTGTTTTGTTTTTTACCTTCAGTTAAAAAAGTGGATAAATTAAGGAATGTTATTTTAAACCTTGCAGTAGTTCTCACTTGAGTTCATTATCCCTAGCTTCCAAGTATTGACAGTCTGTATCACTAATGTGAAAGTTCTGGGGAAACATATTTCTTTGCTGTTGAAATTCAAGTAGTGGTAAGTCAAGGCAGGTTTGTTTTAAGAAAGCAGGACTGATGAGAGACTGTTACAAGCTGCTTGGATGTATTTTTTCTGTCAATGCTATTGTCTAAATGGGGTGGTGACTGCTGCAAGCACAAACATTTACAAGAACAACAGCAGGAACATAATTGCCATGTATGAAAAGCACACTTGAGAGAGAGTCTGTTGCAGGATCCTAGTTTTCAGCCAGACAGCAGTCTGTGCATGCAACATGTTACTAAGTAAACTAGCATTCTGGGAAAAGTTATACTAACTTTATTTCTTATAATGTGATATTACATTTTTATGATTGTTTACTTGTTTAAGTTTTTGGATAACATGCTGTTCAAGAGACTTCCGTGCTTAAATAATTTTTGTCACTTGAAGAATTTGATTTAGCAGTTTATTGTATCTATGCTTCTAATATTTTTCACCTTCTTCTGTATCCTGTTTGTAATACAGAAAACATGCAGAACAGTTGCTTTTTATGTCATCTGGTTTTGCTCTGTTCATTTATCAGTTCCTTAATTATGTAATATTCCCAAGGTCCAGATGTATTTGATTACATGTAATTCTCCAGTCTAATAAGGTTGTATTTGTGGTAATGCCTCCTTTATTTGGTTTTGCTGTTGAAACACAATTTCAGTTCAAAGTGGCTTTAACAGTACTGCTTTTTCAGAGTTCTGTGGCATTATGGTAGGATTTCTTTAGATGTAGTTAAGTTTTCTTTCATCACTTGAGAATGTGCCTAGTAACTTGTCCATTTACTTTAGAGAAAGTGTTTTCTAAATTCTTGATGCCATTACATAGTTCAAGTGGTCAATTAAGGTTTAGGTTGGATATTAGGAAGAGATTTTTTACAGAGAGGGTAATCAGGCACTGGAATGCGCTGCCCGGGGATGTGGTGGATTCACCATCCCTGGAGGATTTCAAGGTGAGACTGGATGTGGCACTTAGTGCCATGGTCTAGTAACGGTGATCTTTGAGGTCTCTTCCAACCAGGTTTGATTCTATTCTATGATTCTATGATTAAAGGTAAAAGTAATTAATTTCCTCAGAGCTTTGATGGATGTTATATGCGAGAATATACTTACATGCTATAAAATATTTTCTTCTAGTTTTAACTGCTCAAGTCACGAGTTGTTTTTTCATAATTCTCTGCTTAAACTAGGGAAGGTGAAACTGTGCCATTTGTTTCCATGAAATGCAAACCTCTGCATAAAAATGAGGGATGTGTGATTGAAAGCTGTGGTGGTTAATGCTTAGAAATACCTGTGAAACAGCACCTGTCCTTTCATGGAAAAAGCCTTGTGCACCTGTACACACACAAATCCATCAGTGAACATCTGATAAAATGGTCTTTAATAAAGACAAAATATATTTAAACAAATGTTATTTCCTAAATTATAGGATTTTACATACTTCTGTCAGTGTTGTTAAGGAGCCAGCATTTTTTATGTGTCAACTAGTGAAAATTAGTCTGTATTTGGATCATAGATCTTAGAAAATTATTCTAAAAACCCAAAACCAAACCAGACACTTGCAGACCATTTACTGGAGGGTGATAATCCTCCAGGTTTTGAGAAGTAATGATTGCACAGAAAAAGTCTGTGTTTGAGAACAACTATAGTTTTTAGCCGAGGCTGTTAGATAGTATACTGAATCCCTGTTTTCTGAACTGCAGACTTTACTTTTGTTTGAGTAACATAAAGCAAATCTGACCACTTAATAAATGGTGCTACTTAGGTTCCAGCACATCCAAATACTGTGTTACAGAGCTACGTGTTTATAAAGAAGAGTATTTGCTTTATAGGAGACTAAAGACTTCTTAATATAGTCTGTCAGCAGAAAGTAGTAATTTGTGGTTCAGAAATGCTTCAGGAAAATAATAGGAATTATATGCAACTATTGGTCTTCTCATCCAAAACTAAGATCATTAGTATTTATCTATATCTTGAGATCATATGTTGTGTTTCTATCTTGCATAGAAAATAACTTCATTCTGTAGTATTATTATTATAACAGGGAAATAGTTGCATAGAAGCTGGCGGAGTCCTAATGTGAAACAACATGGGTATTTGACCATTATAGGTGGTTATTAAGTTCAGTCATTAATACACAGAAGTGTTTTATTCACTCATTTATATCTGTGTTTTGTATGGATTTAAAAAAAATCCATATTACCAGCATTAACCACAAGATGGCCACATTTGCATAGGATTTGGGAAAGCTGAACCCTCCCATTTCTAGCTGGATGAAGATGTATCATAAATATATATGAAGTATTTTAATGGAATAAAAATGCAAAGATGACTATAAAGTTACAACTATAATGTAATAGTTATGTTACATTTAAGGTATATGATTTTCTTTTGAGAACTTACATTCCATTATAATGGAAATGTTGACTGCAGAAGAGCCATTCAGAGAGGATTTAATTTGTGAGCTCAGGGAGTTGCTTTCTGAGTACCAACAAGTTGATGGTAAGCAGTTAAAAACATAAGTTGCCAGCAATTCTGACTCCTGTTTAGGGTTACTTATATGCTGCCCAGTTTGTTTCATTGTTTTTTGATTGTGGATCTTGCTTTCCTACAGCATTTTTTTTGCCAGAGTGATGATCAGATTTGCTGTTCCAGTTGCAGCAGATCTGCATTTAAAAAAGCCCCTTCCAGCGAAAGTGATTGCTGCATCAGACCTTCTATTGCCAGTGTAGTAAAGCTGCTATGCTTCTGTTCTTTCATTTATTAATTTCTTTTTTCTTTATATAGATTTACTTCCTGGTTATCTGCTCTCATTCTGTGTTCTGGACTAGCTGGTCTGTTTCTCCAAGGGAAGAAGCTGATGAAACGTGCATGTTTTTGTCTTTTCTGTTATATCTTAGGAACTAGAGACCAGTTGAGCAGCAACAGATTATTAATTTTTATTTTTCAGAGAAATCAAAATGCCTCAGTTATAACTGAAATGTGATAATGATTTGGTTTCCTGGTTTGGGTTTTTTGGGTAGTATTTTTAATTGATTTTATATTTTGGTGTTCTTTTGTGTTTGTGGAGTGTGTTTTTTTGTAACATAAATTGTGGTGTGTATAGGAGGATATACTGCATTTTTAGCTAACCAACAGATAAATGATGTCCCTTGAGTTTGTTATATTTTGACTGGACCCCTGTTTGAAGAAGCTCTGTTTCTAGTTAGTGTTTAGGAAGCAGCTGTACTTGAAATTTACCCTCGATCCAAACAAATGGTCTTTGAAGCTGTTTTTGTCCTTCTTTAGAAGAGTTTGTAAGTGAGACCCTGTGGTACAGCATGTGAAATCTTACCTGGACTCTGTACTGTGCTGTGTTTTTGTTGGTTTGTCTCCTTGACTCTTCATTCACTTTTTTTTCAGAATTGGTATCTCAGAGATGCATGGAGCATCACAGCTGTTTCTCTGAGAAAGCCACTTTTATCATGCTTTAGAACGTGCAGTACATGAGTGATAGAAATTGAACATGACTGCCTGGTCAAATTACACTTTTCTTTGCCTTGGGGGCATCTGTTAGTGTGTCTAGATATTACAGTGTGTTAGCCTAATGGTTTTAACAGTTGTGTCTTTTGTGTTTCACAAATCTAGCTGGAAGGGCCCTGTGTTCTGCAAGTACAGAAAATACGCAATGTCGCTGCACCAAAGGATAATGAAGAATCTCAGGCTGCTCCCAGAATGTTACGTTTACAGATGACTGATGGACACACCAGCTGCACAGCTATAGAATACAGCAGCATGTCAAAAATAAGGTGAACAACTTTATTTTCCAAATTTTGCTTTGATACTTCAATATCCTTAAAAAGGATGGAAGTGTCCTTACATGTAAACTGCTTGATGAAACAGGCTTCTCTCTTGGAGTTTGTATGTAAAGGAGAACCATAAATTAGCATGCAAAGGTATATGTGAATGTACTTCACAATGCTATTTATGCTGAAGTACATAATGGAAGAAAGTGGATTTTTGCAACCATCTGCCGAGTTCTAGTTTGAAGGCACACAGCATTTTGGGGGTGTAAACTTGAGCTAAGTTCCCAGTTTATAGTAGTAGCAGATCTTGTACCTAACCTTTGTAATAGGAATATCACAAGCCTGACACACCTAAGCTACTGCAACAAATACTGCTTCACTGTGGGCAGGCCTTTAGCTTCAGTATTTCTTCAGTTAAAAGTGAAGGGTAGGAGATCTAATTGCTGTTAAATGTAGGGATTTTTTGTGCTCAGTTATGAATATGCTAAAATTGATCTCTAGTGTTCAGTCTCTAGAGTCATGGTGTGCTCTGCACTTTTCTAGTTCAGATTACTTTGAGTTAAAAAAATACCTTCTTCCTCTGTCTTCCTCTGCTAGCTGCAGCAGTTAGATATAGATATATACTTATTTTTGAGTGTCATATTTTACTGTTAAGTAAGGAGCCAGCTTGCAGTTTAGAGTGGTGTTGTCAGAACATTTAATGATATTTTAATTTTAGCTTGAGCCAGCAGAACTTAGAATATCATATTCCAGTGCAAATATAAAGGGAGCAGTAAAAGAAGGCAAACAGACTCCTGTGTAAGTAGATTCTAGATCACAAAATATTTAAAGATGAACACCCAGCAGAAGACATAATTTGAAAGCTTGTAGATAAAATCTCAGATATGTTAGAGAACTCATCACTCTTGTAATATTGGAAGCTCTTCTTTTCAAGTAACGTTGTATGAAAATTTAATTTGTGCTATATGTAATCTAAGGCATGAAGTTGGACTTTTAACCTGGAATAATACGCTCTTTCAGTACATAGTGTTTCTTAAATAAATCACGTTTTTCTTTTAAATTAGTTTTTCATTACTAGGGTTTCCATTTACTCCTTCCCCCTGTAATATTTTTTGTGTATTTCTTTCTTGTCAATTTTTGGATCTAATTTTCCTGGCTTTTATCAGAACAATACTGAAAATCCATTTACATTGCTAAGGCTAAATGCCACTAGTGCTATGTGCTAAATGCCACAGCTCACTAGTGGCTGACTCCACTGTGAGTGTTCTTTGTCGTGTGGTGTGGGCCTGTGGTTACAACAGTAGCTTTAGCATATTTTAAAGAGATTATTATCTCTCAGTTGAAAGGTTATAACTGACTTTGTCCTGTTTTTCACAAGAAGTAAGTTTACAGATTGTAGTGCTTACCATATCTTTCAGCTATGGGTTGGAGATGAATTTTTCTTTTATGCTTCTGCTGTTGCTTTTCATAGCTTGTCTTCTTCTCATTTATCCTATCTCCTTGTGGGAGCTGATGACAGAAAGTATTTATATGCTTTTAAATGATAGAGTAACGACAGCAGAAGCACTCTGAGATGCATGGGGTATTTTATATTTATTATGGTATAGTCCTGGCTGTTAGCAAGGTATAGAAAGCTTCTTTACTAACCACACTTTGTTTTCTCCTAAGTTTAAATGTTTAAAACAAATGAAATGGTTATCATCTGGAGATCCTCTATTACCTATAAATACATACTAGAATGAGGAACTTATCTGCAAGTCGGTTGCCTAAGATCATCTTCTGTTAGTCTAAACAAATCACATTCTTATTTTGGCATTGTGTAATTTGATTTTAACCAAACAGACAATTTGCAAACATTTATCTCTGTTAGAGTCTGATTTGCAGTATGGCATTTTTGTGTAATGGGTGGGAAGTGTTCCAATAAAGCTATTGAAAAGTACTGTCCATACTGAAGGAAATATTGCAAAGGTTTTTGATACTAATTTTTTATTTTGGCATGTGCAAATGTTGGAAGTATAAGAGTAGATTTTTTATATGTTTCTTTGTGACAGAATATTAATAAATGTCTTTGAAATATTTGGCTTTGTTTCTACCTCTAGCCTGAACACTCCACCTGGAACAAAAATTAAGCTTTCAGGAACTGTTGAAGTAAGAAATGGATTCTTGCTGTTGGATGACAGTAACACAGCAGTTCTTGGAGGTGAAGTGGAGCATCTTATAGAAAAGTGGGAATTACAAAGGGTGAGGTAACACCACTGGAAATGCTTTTCTTACTGGTTGCATATTGCATTTAATGACATTGATCTTAATGTGTTGACTGTGAACTTTCATACAATAGGCTTTTAGAATTGTACTGTTCCAATAATTTTAGGACTGCAGCCAAATAGATGTACCTAGGTCTTATGTGTAATGTTGCAAATGAAAAAATTGCAACTGATCTTTGCTTGAGAACTGATTCCTTTCTGTATTCTGCAGAGATTGAAAACATTAATCAAACAAACTAAATTGATTTTGGTACAGTCATGGGTGGTTGCTTTCCTAACAGTGTTTGGGACCAAAATTTTAGAGAATGCAGCCTTGTACAGTTACCATCAGCACACTGTGTATTTTTGAGGTGAAAATAATAGAGTAAGTGTATGGAAAGCACTGAAGTTGGTAGGTAACCTTAAGTATGAATCCTGTATTGCAGATTTCATCAGTACTTTAGGTAAAGTTGTGGTTATAAAGACAAATTGGAGGTTTTAAAGTCTTTCAGCAAGCCCTGAATACTCGTAAGCCCCTTTACTCTGATTTCTGTATTGATAGAACAAAAGTGACTGCAGGAATATTTTTTTCAGACATTTTCTTACAACTGGGTAGAAATTCCTAAGGCAGGAAGTTGTGACCCTACTGCATTAGTCCCTCTCAGATATTTGACAGGTGAACTATTGCTACTGCAACAAAACATATCTCTATTTTTGCATCCACATCTTGAAGAAGAGTAGCTGTTTATGGACACAGTGGTCATTTCTGTATAAAATACTTCTTTTATGGTTGCTGATGCTAAGTTGGTCTCAGTAGTTGAGTTACAGCTTACCTTTTTCAGTGTTTGATTGCACTTTATAGATTTCAGCAAACTGGGCCAAAATTTATTTGAATGTTTGTGTTACACAGTGTCCATTCTAGCAGATTCTGTTTGGCATTCTTTTTGTGCTTTTATAGTTGAAAATAGGGTGGGTTTTTTAAAAAAAACCCAAAACATTCCTGGTTTTAAGTGAAGCTTTCTGATTAAAAGAAATTTCTGAGGCCAACAGCTGAAGCAAACTCTGTTTGCATTAAAAGAAGACTTTTATTTGTGTGGCTGTTTCAAATTACTTTCCTTTAAGCCATTTTTTTCTCTCCACTAGAATGTCTGAGATGTGTTAACAGGGCTTCTTGTATAGATATGAAATAAGGGGTTTTTGTACTTAGTATAAAGTTAGTGCTAATAAGCTGAATAATATTACAAAACTTTAATTCTAAAGTTGTTGCTCAGTTTTGAGTTACTGCTTGTGCACCTGCCTGTCAGCTTCTAATTCTTTAATTGTGTTACTGTTTGGTTCCATTCAGTACAGTGATTGAAACTGCTTTTGGGGGGAATCAAGTTATAATAAAGACTTACACTACAAGTGTAGTGTATGTGGAATGAATGCAGTATTACCACAACGCGTGAGGAATATGTGTGGTATTCCTTGTAGCATTCGTTTTTTATCTTAAGGTAAATTCCTGCCCAGAAATTTTTTTTTTCAAGTGTCACTATTTAAGTGATAGTAAATAAATAAACAAGGGGTAAATGAGAGTGTTACTGTGAGATCTTTGTTCCTAGACTATTTGGAAATACAAGGCAAAGTGTGTCGGACATATTTAGGTGAGAATAATTATTACTTCATGGTGTTCTTTTGTTCTGGTGGTGTGACTAGTGTTCCCAACATTTTAAGATCAGCATCTGAGAGATTGCTGATACCCTTTTTATTGGGACAGAAAAATAAAAGTGTGACCTTAAACTTCAGGGTGTTCTCCCTGATTATAGGACCAGAGGAATTAACGGTGATCAAATGTTTGAGTTCTTAGGCTAGTGTATAATTTTTTTTATTATAATTTGTTTCAGTGTGGGAGTTCATGCTAAAATTGCCTACATTTCTCTAGGTGCAAACAAACAAGTAAACCAAAAACCAGTCCCAGAACACGTGTAGGGTTTATTGGGCCTGGAGTGCCTGCCCGGGGGAAGTGGAGTGGCTTGGCCATGAAATCACTGCTGTTGTGCTGTGCTGCTTCAGTTCATAGATACAAGAAGCTATCAGCATGCTACAGTGATCAGCCCTTGGTTAGCTCATAATTCTGTGGCAGCACTTTAAGTGAACTGATTGAAACGAAAGCAGAAAAATTTTATGATTTCTGCACTTCTAAGTGCTTTGTTTTGAATAATTTATCAAATACGTTATCAGTGTTTTTTGCTCAGAGACTTGAGGAACATTTTTTTTCTCCAACCTGAAAGGAGTTAATAACCATAAATGATTTAGAAAATGGTCTTTGGCTCCTGAATAAAAGTAGTTACCTTGAAAGGAGTGAACCAAAAGCTTTAATTTGATTATGTATTAGCTAAATCAATCTATTATTTAGTTTAGGAATTTCTCCGATAACATAGTGGTTTAAAGCATATTCACATTTGGACTACAGTTCTCACATGATGGATTTCAATAGATTTTACACCAGGGTAATAAATATATAGGTAAATGTCATATATAGCCTGAAGTTATTAATGGTGTCACGGCCAGTGTGGTGTAGAAAATGATGT
>NW_008664208.1:55551-88918 GCF_000695815.1 Acanthisitta chloris | reverse complement strand
GGGAAGGACAATAAGAAATGAAGATGGTAAAACAGATGTGTTATAGGAAATGCAGTTTTGAAGCATTTTAGCAGCATTAAGGACATGTTCTTCCATTTTCGGCTTCTGAAACCAAATATTTAATTTTTTTAAACATGTAACTAAAAAAATTAAACCAAATATGTAATTAACACATAAATAAATGTCGATTCCAGTTAGTTTCATTCTCTTGCAGTTTGCTGCCGTTCTCATAATTTATAGAGAAAAAGAAGTTTATCAACTTACAAACAGATAGTTTAATATAATGTTTTATAAATCCCTCTTGCTGTTGTTGACAAGAAGTATTATTTGAGAATGTTGTGTTTTCAGGCCTAAGTCACTGATTGCCTGATTATGCCTAAGAATTTAGAGCACTTGTATTCTATCAGTACTATGTATCAGTAATTGTTGTGCTTGTTGTTATGATCTTTGTGGTCCAAAGATCTCGTGATGAATTTAGCATAAGTACTGTACTTTTCATAAGGCCACCTGGGAAATTTCCCAGGAGCACAATATCTTGTTTCCACCACTGGCAAAAAGGAGACACGGTTTTTAGTGAGAGAGCACAGCTTGATGTCTTGTACAGCTTTGGCATCCGAAATTGCTGTATTATGTTTTATCAGGCAGTACAATTCTGACTAATCCCTTCCATATTTGCTTATGCATGGAGTCATGAATTTCACAGAATGTTTGAGGCTGGAGGACATCTGGTTTAATCAGGGCCACTTAGAGCCAGTTGCCCAGGACAGTGTTGTGGCAGCTTTTGAGTATCTACTAGGCTGGGACTCCACAATTTCCCTGGGCAATCTGTGCCAGTGCTTAGTCACCCTCACAGTAAAAAAAAAGTAGTTTCTGATGTTCAGAGGGAACCTCCTGTGTTTCAGTTCCGGCCCATTGTCTTTTGTTGTCTCACTGGGCACCACTGAAAAGAGCCTGGCTCCATCCTCTCTACATACTCCCTCCAGGTGTTTGTGTATAGGTTGCTAAGACAACCCTGAACCTTACCTTCTCTAGACTGAATTGGTCCAGTGCCTTTTTAAACATGCTGAATCTGTGTGCCGGTACGATGGCTGAGTGGCAGCAAGTTCACTGGGCACTATGAAAATAAATACCTGCCTATTTGTGTGCTGCATTGTTCTATTAGTGTAGATTTAGGTATGTAACTGAATTTTCTGCATTTGCTCTGTGTTGCCTTAATAATTATACAAGATTTCATCATTTTCTTCATTTCTCTGCCCCTCATCCAACCTTTTTAAGTGCCCTTGGGTATTAAGAGTATCATTACTTTTCCTGCTTAAAATGTACGTCCACCTTGCAAATTTCATATACTTTGTGAAATACACATTTATCATCTCGTTGGTTTTCTGCTTGCAGTTAATTCATCACCAATTTTCTTTTACAGAGTTTGGCAAAACACAATAGGAGTAACATTGGAACAGAAGGTGGTCCTCCTCCTTTCGTACCTTTTGGGCAGGTATAGTGTACTTCTCTTTGTCATTTCATATAAAAACCTCCATCATGATAACTAGAGTACCTAGTTCCAGGTAGATTAAGGCTATCAAAGCACCTTAGCTCATGATGACTTGGATATAAAAAATGCGCCTGTTTAAAAAAAATTAAATTGTTAATCCTGACATTTTGTTGTGCCAACTTCTATTTAACATTTTTGCTCTCAATTTCAAACTTAACATTTTATTTAGTGTGTGGAGCCTTTCATTCTGCCAGTCACATCTTGTAGACAATTACATGGTCCCTTCTTAAATGCCAAAGATATTTACAAGAATCATACAAGCTATATAATGAACTAAGCTTGAAATGAAAAAGTCATTTTTTTGGCCTTTCAAGTGGAGCAGATTTGCCTGTGCTTTCAGCAAAGGCAAATCTAGTTGTGTTAGGTATACATTTTTGTGATCATATTCTTAAAGTTATGCTACTCTAATGGAATAATACTCTGGTCTTCTCTAAAATGAGAGTAGGCAGAAGAGTTAATTAAACTTCTTTTGCTTTTTCAGAAATGTGCATCTCACGTGCAAGTGGATAGCAGAGACCTTGATCGCAGAAAGACTCTACAAATGACAAATACTGTAAAACCTGTTGCGGACAATGATGAATTTGAAAAGCAGAGAACAGCTGCTATTGCAGAAGTAGCAAAGAGCAAGGAGGTTAGAATGCATGTGTTGCTGTGTTTTACTTGCTGTGGTTGACCTTTTCTTGTTATTTTAAGTATTTCTGTCTTAAATGACAAATTCTGATGTTTTCCTGGTGATAATTCTACTCATGTGTCTTTAAAAAGATGAATCACAGAGTCCTTTTGGATTGATGGATATGTTCTTGTTTTAATAAAGCTAATAAATGTATCATCATGTTTTATGGTAGATAGGATTTTGATACCACTATCAAAAATGTGGGGTTTACAATTTAGATAATAGGATTCAAGTATTAAATGTAGGTTATCAGTTTTCATCTGTTTTTTTGAATTCTCAACCCCCCCCATGATTACCTGCACTCACTCTGAAAGAATAGCTAGAATGTTTGGTTCTAATGTGTCAGGTTTTTATGTCCTCCCTTGGTCTTCCTTTGGCTTTATTTCTCAAATTTGCTCTGCAAGTCATAAAAACTGGAATTATATCCCCTTTTTACAGCCTCATTTGGACATAGGGGAAAAAGTACCTACCTAATGAATTCATCTTTTTGTGTGTGTGTAAATTAGTGCTTTATTTTGTTGACTCAAAGCATAATCAAAAAATACCACTGCAAGAAATTTACTGCAGTTTCTACTATCTAAATATTAAGGCTTATATTCATAAGTTTTGTTTGCTGAATTGTTATTTTTGTGCTTATCTAAAGACCAAGACGTTCGGAGGAGGTGGTGGCAGTAGCAGAAGTAATCTCAGTGTGAGTGCTGGAGGGAATCGAAACAGAGAACTGTTCCAGAAGGAGAAGATAGCAAAACCTGAGGGGAAGAATGAAGGTGTCTACCGAGAACTGGTAAGGTGGAAGACTTAAATGAAACCTTAAATGTGTACTATTGAAAAACACAGATACACACACAAAATATAACCAAAATACAATCAAAATGCCTGGAGGAATAATTTTTTCCTTTGAATTAATTTTGAAGTCTGTTTGGAGTACATAAGGTGCATTTGTGCTATACTGAGATACTTAGGAGTTTCAGTGTGATTTTGGGGTTAAAAAGTCATCCAATAAAATTTAAATGTGTATCTTAAAGGTTAGATTCGATCAGGCTTGGGGTTTGGTGTTGGAGGGTCATGATATGCCTATTTTGGAACCTGTAGACACAGTATTATATTCATGGGATTCCAGTTAAGCATGCATTTGGTTAGTTGTTGCAGCAGATGGGTAACTGGTATCATTTTGGTTGGGTGTGGAGTGAGGAAGGTCTGGTCTCATTTCATGTTTAGTGCATGTAGGTCTGTCTGCACTGGCAGTGACATTTCTTGCATCAGTGCTTTAAAGCACAGTGCAGATGTAAGATTATTTTCTGCACTTAATGCTTTGTGATCCCTGCTTTGCCTTTTTGTCATCATGCTACATATAGTTTAGAATAAGAAAGCCTGCATTTCCACAGCAGTAAACTGTTTGTATTTCTTTGCTTTATTCTACAAAACCTTTAGCCAATTATATTTTCTCTGTGTTTTAAGGAGTATGCCAACTGGATTTTATATTGTCTGTAAAAGTTGTGAAAGGGTTTGAACAGGAACAAACGGCTAGTTTTGATACCAGTATTAATTTGAGAGATTGCTTTTAGTTTTTGTCTACGCTATTGTGCTTGAAAGCACATAAGAATAGAATTGAAATGAATTCAGAATCACAATAATTATATAAAAAAACCTCTAATCTTTGTTAACTAGTTGTTTTGACCTAAGAGAGATTGATTGTGAAGATTTTTATATAAAACTGAAATATTTATCATCAATTAAATAAGAAATGGGGTTTCAATAAAAAATTCAAGAATAATTAATGTAAAATCTGGAGGGTTTTATAGAATCTTTGTTGTATTTATTAGTTCTATGTGTACCTTTTATTTCAGGTTGATGAAAAGGCTCTAAAGCACATAACGGAGATGGGTTTCAGCAAAGAAGCAGCAAGACAGGCACTTATGGATAACAGTAATAGCCTTGAGGCAGCATTAAATTTTCTTCTGAACAGCAGTAAACAGAAACCCATTCAGGGACCACCACCTAGAGGTAAAACTTGCAAAGAGGTGCTTTAAAGCAGTGTTTACAAGGAATGGAATTTGTGTGTGGTGGATTACTAGTGTAGTTATAGAAGGGCATACATGCATGGTTTTTTTCCTGCAAATTAGAATGCATTGCAAACCCGAAAGGAAATATGTAAGAAAGGCCTCTCTGTGTTACATTCTTGTCAAAAGTTTTGAATTGGAACTCTCAGATTTGAATAAGCTTAAATATAAAATGCATGTATCCTAGAATCGGAGACATGGGCTGGAAGGGACTTCAAAGGTCATCTTGTTCCACCTCCCCACCATGGGCAGGGATGCCATGCACTTGACCAGGTTGCTCAAAGCCCCATCCAAGCTGGCCTTGAACACTTCAAAGGCTGGGGCATCCACAGCTTCCATGGACAACCTGTTCATTATCTCACCACCCTCACTGTAAACAATTTCTTCATAACATCTAATCTAAATCTATCCTCTTTTAGTTTAAAACCATTCCCCCTTGTCCTGTCTATTTTGTCTGCGATAGAATTTTTTAAAGGCAGAAAATCCAGACATTTTATAAATCAAGTGAAAGAATGTATGTATTTCTTATTTATTTATTCCCAATTCACAAAAATCTTATGATGCTTACAGGTAAAGGGAAGGGCCGAGGCCGAATAAGACCTGAAGACGAAGAAGAGCTAGGAAATGCCAGACCTTCTGCACCAAGCACATTGTTTGATTTCTTGGAATCCAAAATGGGTACTCTGACAGTAGAGGGTAAGTTACTGAAATTAATGTATCTGGAACAAATGTTGGACCTTTGAAGAAAGGTCAGATAAATTTCTCTGTGGTGGTTAGATGTCTAAAAGTCAGTAATTTGAAATAGCATCACAGTTTGCTCGTCTGGTTGGATTCTTCCTCAATCATGTGCCTTCACTCGTGATATCATGAGTCTTCACTGCATTTGTCAGAAATCTAAAATAGTCAAAGATGATACCTTTCAAATACACAAGCATTCTGCATTAGCTGATACAATTTTGTAAACTGTTCAGGTAATGAGGATGGTCACGTTTTCAGAAAGCAAGTATAGGGAATTATGCTTGAGATCTGTCTCTTGGCAACTCATTTTGCTTACCAGAGATGGGTTAGATTTTTACAGTGAACAGAAATGAAACACTGGTAGTGTTTTTTGCTCCAATTGCAAACATTGATTTTTTTTTTTCTGCATACATTTTGTGCTTACATTGAGAGATTAGGGAAGGCTTTTACATGTGACTGCAGGAAATTTAAAGGAAGATAATAGATGCAATCCCTGCGGGTTATAGAACTTTATATTGAGAGTAATTTTATAGTAGGTAATAGTTTACCAAGAATTTTGAAGTGAGTGTGTTGCTTCTTTTAAAATGGTATCACTGATTGGTCAGTGGGAATTTTATGATCCTTTGGATTTAGTACATGTATGTAGACAATAAACCATAGTGTTATGTGAGTATAAAAACGGTTATATTGATTTTAAGTACTTCAGTTTATAATCTTCAATACTGTGTTTTAAAGGTAAATATACTTTGCTTTTGTTTATTTTTCCCTCTTAAAAATAAATAAAAAGAATTCATAAATGTCATAAGAAGAAAAACATAATTCTATTGAAATTTTGTAAAGCTTTTTTACTTATTCAGTTGCCAAAAGTTCTGGCATATTTTGTAGCATGACACACAGGGGGTTGGGTTTTGTGTTTTTTACCACTATGTTGGTTTTGTTTAGTGTTAACTGAGTGGACAATATGCAATCCAGTGTACTATGCCTGAATTATGCTTTCCTGAGAAAATACCCAAACCCAGCTTGGTAGCATTTTTTAAGAGTTTTCTGATTATATTGTGAAATTTGAAAAAATATTTCTGCTTTTTTTCCTTCTGAAAAAATAATAATAATGGATGATGCTATACTTTGTAAGGCTTTAAAGTAATTGCTTAGTTTCATGTTGTTAGTTTTTATTTTCCTTACTGAATGTGTATAGCCCATAGGATCATGTCTCTGTTTCTACGCCAGGATTTACTTTTGCCTTGCAGTTTGTTTCAAATGGATTTTTTTTCAAGAAGTACATAGGCATTTGTATTTTGTCTATTTTTATTTTTATGTTTATTTTATCTGTTATTAAGTTATTTTTCTGCCATTTTTCTGCCTCTGTGGTTATAATAGCATCTCCACTTAAATTCTTAATTATTAGTTGTCTTAAGTTCCATTCAAACTGAAGACAGGAATATGAACAATGTTTGCAGAGTGATGTATCTGCAGTGAGCATACTTAGCCCTGAAAATGCTTTTGTCATGATGTTTGCATCCAAGTGTTTGCAGAAAACAGGATAGTACCTTTTAAATTACTAGTAGCTTTTAAATTGCATTTGTTCCTGTCAGTTGTTAGCAGTAGAAACTTAGAATTAGAAAAGTATTAGTCAGAAATGAAAGGCACACTGGGGAAACTGATGGAAACAACTCAAATATGTAATATCAAATAGCCAAGGATAAGGTCTCTTCACTGATTTTCCTGTGCACTAATATACCAAGGAGGGTCCAGGCTGGCAGGTTTTTCTCCATTTATATTCACTGAAGGTTGTTCTATACTACATATAAAACAAGATTCATTGTTCTGCAGCATTTCTGGGCCCTCACTGTCCTATCTGGTCTCTAAAATTCTATATATTTTTTTGTATTCACGGGGAGATGGCCTTTGTATAGGGATGCTAGTTTTGAATAAATGAGCATGCCCCTACTATTACCTTGAATGTGTATGGGCATTTGGTTATCTGGAATGGCTGTATTTATCATTAGCACAAGCATTAGGGCTTCTGTACACTTCAGATTGTAATTGGAATTTCTTCTAAATGACTGAGAGTCTATGTAGAAGCAAAAAAGGAAAAGGCAGTTTGCTGAAGTGAGCTAAGTATTCTTTTCTGTGCTGCACCACATTTTGCTCAAAAACTGCTTATGTGATCTGGGGAGAAAGTATCTGAAAAGAAGTGTTTCTCTGCAGGTACACAGAGGATTGATTTGCTTTTCTCTGTGCATACCTCCTTGTTTTTCTTATCTGCTGTTTCTAATTGCACCTGAAACTTCAGTAGTGTGGAGAATTTCTAAATTAATTTCTGGATTTGCAATACCCAGACTAGGTGGTTCTCTTTGTTAGCAGGAACTGCAGAACAGTTGTGGAATTTATCTCTGATCTGGTACCTTTTCATAGTTGGATTTAGACCAAGTTGAAGAATGTTTATGAATTGAAATGCCTTTGTACTTTTCTAGGAGGTACTTCTATTCGTTTTTAGAGATAAGACGGCACATTGTTTTTTGGTGTTTAGTGGTGTTTTTTTTAAATAAGTACAATTGAGTTATAAGAAAGCAAGTTGTTAGGTTTTTGCCCCATAAGTGGTTTCTTGTGATGTTTCCTTTGTTTTATTTCCTTTTTTCAGTTAATGAAATATTGCTTTAAGTAATTACAGCCGTCAAAGTACCTGACTGTGAGTTTTTTAATTGTGAAACATGGCATACGGTGAATATATTTAATTTAAATGAAATGCAAAGAATTAAAACAAACATATCCGTAGTTTTATACTACGTGTTTATTTATTTTTAACTGGAACTGCTTGGTGGCACCTACAGAAATATTTCTATGTTGAAATTAAGTAGTTTGAGTTTTTGTTGGCAAGTGAAACCTCCTGACTGTGAGAGATAAAACAAATAGTAGACAAAATAGCTGTCAGCCTTTGCTTACACTTGGATTATTTCTGCTGCTGAACACAAGAGATTTTTCCACTAATCTCCTCCTTATTTTTTCTTTTGTTATGAGGAATAATTCATCCATCTATGCCAGCTTAAATAAGTAAACACAAGGATTATCAGAGAGACCAAACTGGTGCCAAGAGCTCTGACTGTAGTATTAAGCAATAGTGGACAATATGCTTTATATAGATCCAAATAAGTTAAAGGTTTGAAATAAATCAGTAATGCAATAGAATGTTATTTAAAAATTGTTTCATTTTGTGTATCTGGGAGCAAGGGCATTTGGAGGGGAATAGAGAGTGACTTTTTGGAGCTAAAGGAGATTTGTTACCTTTGGAATTTGCCATTTAGTTGCCATGCTTTCAAAAAACATGATGCCCTATTGAAAATAAGAGATCCAAAGAGAAAAATGGTCATGTTTATTATTAGCTTTACTTCTAAAAATTGAACTTCAGTTGGTGTTAATTGTGAATATCAAGAAAATCACTTATATTTGCTGTAGTAGTATGTGGCATTGGTGACATATGGTAGGAGTCTTGTATTTTTATTTTGTCTTTAAAAATAGCAGAGAAAAATACAGTAAATTTCACACATTCTAAAGAATAATAAAAAATTATTAATTTTTGTTCTAGTCCTTTAATCCTGTAAGTTAGTTTGTAGTAAATGCAACAGCAGAACGTTTTGGATTTTTTTTGCCACTTCTTTGTTACCACGTCCTCCTCCTCCTCAGCTTGTATTTCTTTGGTTTCAAGAGAAACATGAACTCAGTTTTCAGTTCCTCAGTGTTACTATCTTTTAGAAAGAATTACATTGACATTTATTTAACTTGACAAAGCTATTGAGTAACAGGAATTGTACTCCATGACACGAAGTGTGTGCAAATGTATCATTATCTTTCTTGTAATTCTTTTGGCCAGTATGAGATGGAACATGCCCTGGAGGTAGCTGTCTCAGATATGATTCCATACAGTTACATTGAAATATTAAGCAGTTCAAAAGGAGAAGCTCAAATCATTGCCACCAGTGTGGGAAGGGCCATGGTCTCTGAGTTTAACTGCATTATTGAACATGATAAAATCCACAGGAGAGAGCCACAGGAAACCATACTCCTTAAATTCCATTGTGCATGGAGCAGATTGTGTTGGCTTGGATATCCAACTGCAGCAGTCCTGCTGGTTTCATGTAATCAAGGGAATGTGATTGGTTCCCTATGGTCTTCTTGCGTCATCACACACAAAAGCTAAAATGCATAAAATAACTCAGTTTCAAACTGACAAAGGCTAGTTGTCATCTTAAAACTTGCCCATAGATAACAAAACCCTTGTCATTAATTTAGAAATGGGTTTTTTTCAGACCATGTTCTAAACATTTGATTACAGTGATGATGACTGGATTAACACACTTCGCTATTTGAGGGTAGCATACCAAATCTTCTTGTTGAATGCCAAATTAATTTTTGTTTGTTATTGCCCTGTAGGAAGCATTACTTTCCTGGGAACATTAGCTAATGGTTTGTTGGAGTTGGAGCAAGAAGTAAAGCAAGAAACAGCAGTTCCGGTAGACAGTCTGTAAATAGCATCCCTTGTTGCTTAATTTTTTCTCTTAAAGAAGCTTTAGAAACCCTTCAGTTTTTGGTGATCAGGCCAGACAAGCACAAATACATGAAAAACCAGTAATATTCTCATCTCTAGGCCTTTTTTGTTGACGCTGTTGACAAAGTAACATTTACTGTTATTTGGCAGTTTCCATTTATGAATGGTTTCTGCTAAATGTTAAACAAATGGTTGACATGCCCTGCTCATTTTCATTGTTTCTAGTGGTAACTGAGGTTAGTTTTTCCTTCTTGTAGGAGTGTCCCTCCAGTCCCATGCCTGCACACTGGGCTCATGCCCATGATATATCCATGGCCAGCTGCCATGTATGGACACAGGCAAGAGAATGACACCCTTTCAGCCACCCACAGGACACAAAAATGATCATATAAACATGAATCACTCTTAATGGATTTACGTTTTCTTTTCCATCAGGTTCAAAGTCTGCTAGTGATATCATACTCAGCCACCGATATGCACACAATCACATGGGTGTCTCCTGGCCCTGGGACCCTTGACCTGTGGCCCCCACCTCAGGCACCTCTTGTTCAGCTTGTCGGCTAGTACAACTTGAAGTTTGAAGGAGGGCTGCACGAGCATGCTTATATAAGTCTGGCCACTATGTGAGCCCAGACCTGTGGTCAGTCTGGTAGATAGCCTTCAAGACCCATGGTCTCTCTAGTATTGAGCTGCCAGGTCTTCGCTGTCCCAGATACCAACATACCCTGTCTCAGGTTTGCCAGTAGGTTTCAAAATAATGACCCCTCACACACACAATAGAGAACTTAGAAGCTGAATTTATTAAGGAGATGAGACAGGTTGGAGTGGTCACATGCAGGAGTGTATTGATCAGGAGCCTACTTACTTGCAACTCTCCTGTTTTATCTAATTTCTTCTTTATTTTCTCATGTGTAGTCCTCTGGGTTTAAATTAATCTCTCTCCTCCTTTGGCTCTTCACCTAAACAACCATTAAAAATTCCCTATTTGCCTAAAATCCCATAATTCCATTACAAGTTTTGCAGATGCCCACAGTTCCCCTTCTCTCCAGCAGGGCATAGCAAGTTTCCTCTTTCTCATGAGATTCGTGATAATCTTGTCTTTATTCTCATCAGTTAGAGTTCTTGTTGAAGCTCTGGAAGGTAATGCTTGAGCAGTTTCTGTTATAGCTCATTGATCAGAGTCTCCAGAGTTCAGAGCTTTGTTACAATTCCTGTTATCTACATTTTGTCAGCTGTGTTCATTTTATTATTTCTTGCTTTTCTCTTTTATACTGAATAGCTGCTAACAGGTTATTTTTACAGAAAGTTTCAATTAAAATTAGAAGTATTTCTTTTTTCTCATAATTTTCCTCCCTTTTCCTTTCTCAATGTTGGAATTCTATTTTTCTGTTTTAAATGGCTCTTAGTCAAGTGAGTTGTTGGATGTCCATAGGGAGGAATGAGTAACCTCCTGGAAATTTATGCCTGGCTTTTCTAATGCTGGTAGGTGGTTTGTTTTGAAGTACAGCCCAGAGTAGTGTATATTTTCTAATAGCTAGGAATTATAGTTCAGATGTGTCTGCTAAATTCTCTGTGTACTGTTCCATTTCCATGTCACAAAGCTAATTACTACATACATTTCTAGATAATATCGTTGCTTTATAAATAAGGGTCTGAAATACTATTTCTAAAATGTGTTTGTGTGAAATATGTTAATAATCGATTTTTTTTCTTTTTGTAGAACCAAAATTGCAATTTCAACCACAGCATCAAGTACAGCACAAAGTTATGAATGCAGAACAGAATGGCATCAAAGATAGTCATTCAAGACACATTTCTCGCAATGACATGAGGCAACCAAGGAATGAGAAACCCCCTCGTTTTCAAAGGGATTTTCAGAATTCGAGGCAAGCTTTGGAAAGTGGTGGGTTACCAAGAAACAGAGGTCCTGAAAGGCACAGCTCTTTAGAACATTGGACAGATGAAAAAAATAAAGGTGACAGACATTATCCTAGAAATGATAGGCCAAAGGATTTGGGTTATCCCATAGCCACTCACCAGAGTGATATTACTTTCAAGAAAAGGGATAACAATATGCAAAACAGAGTAGGAAAAGGAGTGTCTTTCACAGATTTCAAGGAAAACTCTGCTGCTCAAGATACTACAGACAACAGTAACCAGAAACGTGGGAAAAGGGAAAACCAAACACACAATTCTGAAAATTTTTGTGATAGGAAGACACGAACAATAAGTAGTGAAGCCTTTATGGTAAAAAATGAGCAACATTTTGGTGTTAGTAATGATTACCAAAATCCCAGTAGAACTGATAATTTTAATGCTGTACCAAATGGAGATACTGAGCATCATCAGAAAGGAAGACGAGTAGGACCTATCAAATCATCAGGACCCACTACGATCCCATCTTTTGATGATAAAATGTTGTATTACAACACTGGTCCCAAAAGGAGGACTGGGCCCATCAAACCAGAGAAAATACTCGAACCATCGATTCACGTGGAGTATGGAAAAAGTTGGAGACCAGGGGATGAATGTTTTGCCCTTTATTGGGAAGACAACAAGGTATGCATTTGCCAAATGAAAAGTACCTGTAACTGTACCTCTAATGTTTTCTTCTGCATGTGTGAGTGATACTTAGCATACTACCAGAGAGACAAGGGCTGTGTTCATAGGTGTGTAACGTGCTTCTTGGCTAGCTCCATGTTCTGTTTTATATATTAATGAGGTATGTCATGTATATTCTTGCGTGAAACCTTTTTAAGTGCTTAAATCAAGTCCTTGTTTCTCTAGTTGAAGTGGAGTTTAGGGTGACTAAGCTCCTTACTGAAGCATTATACTTAAGTGCCAAAAGTTTGAAGGGGTGAATACGGATCTAGGTGCCTATATTCTTTGCCAAAGAACAAAAACCGGATGCTGTGCCATCTAGAATAGTCTGTAGTGGTAGATGTGCAATGCCTTTTTCTGGAATAAGTCAGCATGGAACCTTTAGTAGTGCAAAGGAAGACCAGAGTCTGTAGGACTGGGACTGTTTAAAAAGCTTCCCTTGTTGATTTTAATCATTACAGAAAGGAAACGACAAAGAGCTTAATTTTTATTATCACTAGTACAACTGAGTTATGCTGTGTGATAGTTTTGTTTCCCTGATTTTTTTTAAAAAAGGTTTAAATTGCTTCCTCTTCAGCTATTTTTCTTATTAATAAGATTTCTCTTGCAGCATGACACTTTGCTTTCCTCTCCTTTGCTAAAAACGTTTTAGACTTTTCTTTGGTTTGTCATGTGTGCAGGAGTTCTGTCACTTTTATTTGGTAGTTTTTTTCGGTTTTTGACCCTTTCTGATAATCTAAGAACTACCTTAAATGTTGTTGTTCTTTGAGTAGGTTTTATTCACACCTTTTTCTCTCCTCTTTTTATGTTTGTCATTTATTATGAGTGGCTTTTTCTCTCTCTGGTCTGTATGACTAAAACAGATGATAAGGCTTGCAAGAGTTGTGGTAGTGGCAACATAGAGTAATTTGACTCTTAAATAGGAGTACATAGCTTGAGTGGATGGAGTAGTGTAAAGTATAATGGCATATTATTGAATTGTTTGAGAAGCATACTTGCTTTACTGAGAGATGAGTTTTTGAAATTCTGCTAAATATAAAACTTGTAAAATAAATAAACACTACTAATCCCAGACTGTTATCTGGAAAGTATTCTTCACATTAGAAGAGCTGTTCGGGGCAGCAGTTGCTTTCTTTGTAGTTATAATAAATGCTGCTGTTCACATCTAGGACAATTTTGAAATGTGATGGTAAAACTGAGCTTAACCTGAGCTTAATGTTAGGAGGCAGTGATCTTCAAGAAAGCTGTAGTTGCATAAATGTCAAAAAATCAAGTTTTGTGTTTAGAAAAAGGATTTTTTTTTTTAAGGGACAGTTTTAGCATATGTTGGTCACTGTGATAAGAGGTATGTAGTATGTACAGCATATATTGCTGATAAGCACTCAATGGTATGTGTATTTTGAATAAACATTTTCAGTAACACTTCTATATACAGCAGCATTTGTGTTAGTGATGTATTTGTTCTGCTTTCAGAGAAGTGAAAGCAAGTCTTTTAAATGTTCAGTCTACTTTGATAAGCTGCATATTTTCTCAATGAGTATTCTGATTACATTCAACCATGTCCTTGCAGTCTACCACATGGAAATTTCAGATATCTGGTTTAATATCTGGTACAAATTTTATTCAACATAAGACTTGAGACTAAATACCTAGATACACACACAGACATATATATGAAAAGGTATTGTTAAGCTATTTGTAGTATTTCTAGTAGTATTTTATGACCTTTGAAAATTTCTCTTTTAAGTTCTACCGGGCAGAAATTGAAGCTCTCCATTCTTCTGGAACAACTGCAGTTGTTAAATTCAGTGATTATGGAAATTATGAAGAGGTGCTTCTCAGCAACATCAGGCCTGTTCATGCAGACACATGGGTATGTGATAACAAATTGTATCAAAAAGTATAAACTACATAGTCTGTACGAAATATGTAACCTTTAATAAATTAATGCCTACTCATGCAAAGAATGATACTTGCATGTGTAGAAAAATAGTTAAGCAAATGCACAAAAAAATTTAAACTTTTAGTTGTCTATATGAAACTTCATAAAAGTGTGTTATCATGGTATTCTTCCTGTATAATAAATTTCAATTGTATTGTTTGAAAATTAGTAATTGACCTGTTAGCCAGACAGTTTTATGCATATTTTCACTCTTAGAAGTTGTTACTTACTCTATTCAACACAGTTTTCTGTTTTATTTCATGTACATTGTATGTTGTTCTGTAAAGGTTAGGCAACAGTCTTTTAAAACTTATGTTTTGAAGGTTTTTACTACGTGTGTATGTATGACTAAAAGTAGACATCTGTATCACTTTATTTTGTGTCATGATTTTATTCTTGTTTCACTGATTTATTTTTTTTTTTCTTTGCCAAATACTGTGGTGGGTGTGTATGCCTTGAAATCTGCTTTGAGGTTTATTATGTGTTAGCCTTACAGAAGTTAGAAATTTAAAAGGGCTTTATTAGTGAATGTCATGGAAACAGATACATTTTGATTAAAAAAATCAGGAGTGCCGAATTCTTTGCGGTTTACTTTTACTATAAAAAGCTGCACAAAAATAATACTCATGTTTGCATATTGATTTCCTTATGATGAGCTGACTGTGCTTCTTTTAATTTCTTATCTTTGGGTCATATAGCCATGGTTATTATTGTTGCAGAGGCTGAACAGTCAACTCCTGTGTCCTGCCAGTGATCTTTTAACTTGTATTGTTGCCTGTAGCTCTCAGATACCCTTATGGCCTCTGAGATGGCCTTTTATGTTTCAAAAGATATCTGAAGGTCTTCCCAGCTGATGCATTGCTGTTTCTATGAAAATTTCCCTTTTTTTCCCCCCCTTATTTTTGTCCCACTAGCTGAACTGTAAGGTGCTATTTACTTACTGTACGATTGTACTTATTTTGGCCCTTTCTCTGGGTTAATAGTCAGCCTTTTCTTCATGCTTTTGGTTACAGAATCACAGAATCAATTAGGTTGTAAGGGACCACAATGGGTCATCTGGTCCAACCTCCTTACTTGAGCAGGACCACCCTAGAGCACATGGCTCAAAATTTGGTACAGATGGTTCTTGAATACCTCTGAGGGAGAATCCATGACCTCTCTGGACAATCTGTTCCAGTGTGCAGTGACTCACGCAGTAAAGAAGTTCTTCCTTGTATTCAGGTGGAACTTCCTGTGCATCATTTTTGGCACTTCCCCTTAACGTACTTGAATACGTTAATGGCGTCCCCTTTCAGTCATCTCTTCTCTAGACTGAACAGGCCCAATTCCCTCAGCCTTTCCTCGTAAGTGAGGTGCACCAGTCCCTTCGTCATCTGTTGCCCTCTGCTGGACCTGCTTCAGGAGCTCCATGTCCCTCTTGTACTGAGGAGACCAGAACTGGACACAGTATTCCAGGTGTGGCCTCAGGAGGGCTGAGTAAAGAGGCAGAATCACCTCCCTCAACCTGGTGGCAATACTCTTCTTAATGCATCCCAAGATTCCATTGTTCTTTTTAGCCACAAGAACACACTTGACTCATGGACAGGCTGTTGTCCATCAAGACCCCCCAGGTCCTTCTCTGCAGAGCTGCTTTCCAGCAGGTCAGTGCCTAACCTGTATTGGTGCTTGGGGTTATTCCTCTCCTGGTGCAGGACCCTGCACTTGTCCTAGTTGAATTTCAGTTGGTTCTGCTCTACCCATCTCTCCAACATGTCATGGTCCCTCCGAAGGGCAGCACAGCCCTCTCAGATATCAGCCACTCTTCCCAGTTTTTTATTGTCAGCAAACTTGCTGAGAAAGTACTCTGTACCCTAGTCCAAGTCACTGATGAGTAAGTTGAACAAAACTAGGTCCAGTGTGGAACCCTGGGGACACCACTAGTGACAGGGCTCCAGCTAGACTCTGCGTCACTGATCTGGGATCTTCCACTCACTCAGTTCTCACTCCAGCTAATTGTCCATTTGTCCAACCCACACAAGTTTTCCAATGAGGGTGCTGTGGGACACGGCTTTGAAAGCCTTGCGGAAGTAAAGGTAGACAATATCCACTGCTCTCCCTTCATCCATCCAGGCAGTTGTTTCGTTATAGAAGGCAATCAGGTTGATCAAACACAATTTAACCCTTTGCGAACCCAGACCGACTACTCTTGATCACCTTCTTGTCTTCCATCTCTTTACAGTCTCAATGAGTGGCTTTTATTTTACTTTAACCCTCTGAAAGGTAGCTCTCTCAGTCTAAGAATTCAGCCTTGTGTTAAGACTAAGTTGATCCTAGTAATGAGGTGCCAACCTGAAGCAGAGGTCAATTTCTATGCCTCTTTTGCCTGTATCTGACTGTGTTCTTCCTCATCCCTCTTCTCCCATGTTGGGTTGACAGTCATGTAGCCACAGGATGAGTTGGGAGTTATTGACCACTTTTTTGTTCCCCCCAGATGGGTTTGTTTTATATCAGAGTTAGTTTGTTAAAGCTGACACAAGATGGTGGGGTAATGTATGGAGAGGGGGTTCTGCCACTAAGTAGTGTAGTCCTAACATCATGCTGCATCCTGATTGAGTCATTGAGGTGATCCTCTGTTGTTACTGGGGATAAATAATGATTTTCCAAGGATTTCTGGTCTATTCATAAGGGAAAGCTGCCTTTCTAAAGTTGGGGTTTTTTTTTGTCTCAAGGGAGCCTAGTTGAATTGCGTAAGTTCAGACAACTCAAGTTTGGATCATTATAGTTACACAAGATAAATGCCAAATGACATTGTCATAGTAAACATTTTTGTGAGGTTTTTTCTGACAAATTAATGTTTTGTTGCTAAGTCCTTGCAGCTATAGGATTCCTGCAGAAGAAAGTTGATTAGGACCTTGCTTTTCATTTCTTTGTGTTTGGATGCTAAGTCTATGTCTCAGTAGGCATTTGCAGTTCTTAATCATCCATTGGAGTCATGTTCTGATACTCGGGTTTGTCTTTTAAACTGAACAATGTTGGTCACTTTTCCTTGTCTCAGTGTTCCTGTTAATATATAAATATAGCTAGAACACATAAATGCAAAATGAAGTGGTCATGCTGCTTAGTACTTAATTCTTTGTCCTAAGATTTAAGTAACTTTGTGACATTTCCTCTTTACAAGAGAACAAAATGGATTTTAAACTGACTTCAGTAATTACTTTTATTTCACTGATTGATGTTATAAGCACCAATGAACTTGTATTACTGGATGTTTTATGCTGATTTTTATTTCAGACCTTTCAGATAATTTCCAGATAGCTAAGTCTTAGCTGTCTGAAGACTTGTTACTAATGTAGAAATATGCTCTATGTGAGTTTTGATGTCCTAATATTGCCAGTTTTTCAGACTCCTTCTTGAAAGAGTTGTTGCTGTTAAGAACAGATACCATGAACTGACTTAAAGGCATAAATTTAGTCTATGTCTTAGAATTGATTATTCTTTACTGTTTGTTTCAGCACACCATTTGATACTCATGTTGAATTTAATTTTTTGTCCAACAAATATAAACTGATTAAAGTATGCCACTGGAAGGATGAAAAAAAAGAAAAGAAAAGCAAAATGTTTCTCAGCTATTCACTTAAAAAATCCAGCCAAAGTACCGTAGTGACCTTTTTTTTTGATTACGTGACCTGTTATTTAAGCACCTGAACATTCTTTACACTCTTCGTAGGTTTGATTTAATTTTATTTCCACTTCACTATTTACTAACTAGCATTCTGCTCTCTGTTCCTTCTGTCTTTTTAATACTGAACTGCACTGCATTAGTACAAGTTTTGTTATTTTGATGGGTTTTGGGGTGTGTTTGTTGGTTTTGGGTTGTTTTTTTGGCTTTTTTTGTTTGTTTGTTTGGTTGGTTGGTTTCTTTTGTCTTTTCTTGACTGTAGATAAATCTGCCTCATATCCTTAGGATACATTCTGCTTACCACCTTAATGGAAAAAGTGTAACTAGATGATCTTAAGACTTGTTGATAATTGATTGTATACTGTCCATTACCCAGTTTGCCCTGAGTCATTTTAAGTTTTCAGTCTCTCTTGACACCTTACATGCAGCTGTTTATCTTTCTCATGGCTAGATGTATAGAAGATAAAGCTGAGTTTTACATAAGGTAAACCAAAAAGCTAGTGGGGATTTTTTTTTCAATAATCACATACACTACCTATATAACTATGTTTAAGAACACTAAAACTGGTTTTTGGATTTTTTTCTTAGTGCCTGCAAAATATGTCTTAGGTATGCAATTCATAAATATTTTTAATAATAAAGTGACATTTGGTTTTCACTGTTCTAGAGTTCTTATAAGTGTTTTGTATGTAGCACTACACTACTGTATCCCTCTAGTTCCCTCAATGTAGCAGGGTCACTTAATGAAAGTATTATATCCAAATAAAAAAAAATCACTGAAAAGCCATTGTAGAAATAAGAACTGCTTGTTTTTTCTTGTAAAATATGTAAAATTATAGTAATAACTGAAAAGCATGGAACATCAAGGGCCTTCCTGACTCACTTAATTTGTTTTGTGGAAAAAAAAATAAAGTCAAGATAATACTTTAAACTCTAAGTCTTAATTTTATTCTCTAATTTGTAGGATTTTTTTTCCTTAATAAATTGCAACAATGAGTAGCCTAAGTGCTTATCTTGTGACAATTTTTCCCCAAGGCCAACTAAGTCCTTGCTTTCTGTTTTCCATTCTTTATTTCCTTAGTTGCACGATAGGCCTTGTTCTGCCCCATTTATATTGCAATTATCTTCCTTTTTTTTTCCTACAACTATGTACAAGAAATAAAGATCATAATGTTCCCTATGTATGTTGTGTAGTTTCACTTGTATGTGTTATGGCCTTATCTGATTGCTCTCAAAACAAGCTAGAGTTCCTACAAACTCTTTGCTTACAGTAATTCTAATTACTTAAAAAGTCTAATTTTGAAGTGAAGTCTGTAGCTTAGCTTAGTTTCCTCTTCCTGTATCTTGCACTGTATTTCTGCATAAAGAAGTAAGAAGGCAAAAAATACTGTTAAGGCATAAGTATTATACATACTCCTAGTTTTTCTGAAATTTATTTTGCTCTGTGGAGACTGAATAGCCACTTTGCAGCTTTCCTTTACTCATTCCTCTAGTAAGGAATGAGCTGAGGAAAGAAAATAGCAAAGGATCTTAGATTACAGCTAATTCATGATGGCAGATATTTGAGAGCTCAGATTTGGTAACCTTCTGTCTGGTCACAGAGCTCTAGGAACTTGTACATGTGTTGAATTACCTTAAACTATAATCCAGGGCTTGCTTAGACCTGTCCCCTGTTTCAGGTAAGTGAAGTGGTAAACTAAGTTTTCTGAAGGTGTTTGAGCCTTTATCCAGCAATGTAAAGAGCAATACTGTAAACCACTAAATGTTAAAGGCTTATAGCTGCCTCTTTAAACTGGAGGAGACTTCTGCCTATCTGTTTTATGGAGGTTTTGAACCCATTCCAATGTCTTGATTTATGACAGGCAAATACCTGCTTGGAAGGGTTGGGTACCATTTCTCTGTGGCTCTTAGGCCTGGATGGCCTTGGCATCACACTATGGTTTTAGTGTTGAGTGTCAAGCAATAGATCTTTTCCATTTAATAATTAAGGAGGTTTAGTAGATAAATGTCTTGGTTGGATCTCTTATCTAGCTTTTGTCCTCATTGATAACACTAAAAACAAGGCTGTTAAGAGATTTCTACAGTCTACTTAATCAGTTTTAAGATTCCTGTAGTAAAAATATCCCTGAATGTTGCATCAGAGAAGAATTTAATGCCTTTAATTCTTTGGAATCTGTACTGTTAAGAATTTACAGTTCACAGCTAAATGAATTAAATGAAGGCTGAGTATTTTGGACTACTCATCTTCCTGAGTGGTGATGGACATCTACTGGAACTAATGTAAAATATTGCTAGTGTGAATTTAGTTTACACAAAAGGATATCTTTTGGCTTTAGGAAAGCACTTGAGATGTAGGCAGTTCTTCTGTTGGGATGTGCCTTATTTTCCATGTCATCCATGTGTGGTGATTTCAGTTGCCTCTGTCCTGCCAGGCTGAAAAATTGCTTTTCATGGTCTATCTTAAACTTTTTCTTTCCTTACATGAGTCTTTTTGTACTTACTGGAAATACTGCTTCAAATGCCATCCCATCTTTTGCAGAGTGTCATCATACATGCCTTTATGCTCAATTAACCTTCAGGTTCTGTCAGGATAATTGTTTATGTTATGTATTTATTTCCCGAGTCTTCTTTTAAGGGGCATTATTTAGAGACAAGCATTATAGAAAGCATTCGTCCTGATAAACTACTAATATATTATTTTAGCACCTCTGTCGTCTGAAAAACTCCGAAAAACTTAGTTTTTCAGACTTTATCTTCATGTATCCATGTTGGAATATGGACAGATGATCCCAATTTAACTGTTCCTCTGAAAGTTACTGGCCCTTAGCTAAAATGTAATAACTGACATTTTAAGGTGGTTAAGGAACTGCATTTTGCTTTTTAATAAACTAAAAGCAGGCAAATTTCTGTTGAGGAGGTAATTTTTGCAAAGTGGGCATAAAACAGTGGCTTTCAATTTTCTGTCTGTATCATTAGGCACTGCAAAATGTTTGAGTCTTCCACTTGAGCATTTCGTATTCATCAGACTATAAAATATTGTTGCAAATTATCACCAGCTGTGCAAATCAGATTAGGGACACATTCTTCTTGGAGTGTCTAGTTACTGAAATAGTTGTGACAGTTAAAGCAGCACACTTGGAGCATTACGCTGTTCCTCCCCTCACCCCCTTGTTATTAATTGTAATTGTATATAATGATGATTCATTATTTAGGACTGTATATGGGCTCTTTAAGTTGTTTATTTTGAGACTGTTCCTCACTCAATACCTTCCTTCCAAGTGACTTGAAATTTTGTTTTTAGATAGCATAGCTTAACCTGGCTTAAGTATTGGGTTTGATCCTGTTCTCATGTGATTTAAGTTCTTTGGATTCTCAATTTGGGAATTCTGAAGGATTTTGTGCTTGGATTTCTCTGTTTTGCCTGTGTCAAGGTTGAATATATTAAGTAAAAGAAGTTTTATGTGTAAAAATGTCTGGACTGTTCTCACCGACACCATTTCTCTTACGATTTCCCTGTCTCCTTCATCTTTCAGTGTTCTGAGTTTATTCACATTTCATAAATTTATTCAAAGGGTTTTACTTAAAGAGGAAGTTGGAGGAATTGTTGTAGTGTTCCTGACTGGTTGCTTTCTAGGGAAGAGCAACATGATACTATTGGCTTGGTTCTGCAGAAGAGAAGGTATGACAAATATCATCTGTAGTGGAGTATGTGTATATGATTCCAGATCTTACTTCTCCTTATGCGTACAGTGCTTGTTGAATAGAGATATTATTTAATAAACTGAAGTTTCCTTGTAGAGGGATGATTAATATCTGGAATGCTTGAGGGTTTTTTCCTTATTTGATGACCTGCAGGTGTTATTGGTAATAATATCTGTAAAAACCAAGTCTTTTATAATATAAGAACTATAAAAAGAAGTTGACTGTGAAGGCAGGGTTTTTCAGAAAGGTGATTTGTTTTTCTTCAGAAGTGTTAGAGCACAGGTTGTGTGGGGAAGTAATTAGGACCAGGAGTGAGCAGAAAGATTTGGATGTGATGGTAGATGAGAAACTCACCATGAGCCAGCAGTGTGTACACTAGCAGCCCAGAAAGCCAGTCAAATCCTAGGCTGCATCAGTGTGGCAGCAGGTCAGGGGAGGTGATTTTTCCCCCCTCTGCTCTGCTCTCATGAGGCCCCACCTGGGATGCTGTGTGTAGTTCTTGTGTCCTCAACATAAGAAGGACATCGAACTGTTGGAGCAAGTCCAGAGGAGGCCACAAAGTTGATCAGAGGACTGGAGCATCTCCCCTATGAAGACAAGCTGAGGAAGTTGAGACTGCTCAGCTTGGAGAAGAGAAGGTTGTGTGGACACGCATAGTAACCTTTCAGTATCTGAAGGGAGCCGGAGAGGGACTCTCTTGTCAGGAACTGCAGTAATAGGACAAGGGGTAATGGGTTCAAATTGAAGGATGAGAAATTTAGGCTAAAATTAGGAAAGTTTTTTCCTGTGAGGGTGGTGAGACAGTGGAATAGTTTGCCCAAGAAGGTGGTATTTGCCCCAACCCTGGCTGTGTTCAAGGCCAGGTGGGATGAGGCCTTGGGCAGCCTGGTCTAGTGGGTAGGTGTCCCTGCCCGTGGCAGAGAGGGTTGGGACTAGATGGTCTCTAAGGTCCATTCCAGCCCTTAAAATTCTATGATTCTAGGACTTACTCCTTTGGGGTTATTTTTTTTATTTGCAGGGGGAGAGAGGAGAGGTTTGGGGAGTTGGGTTGTTTGGGGTTTGGGTTTTTTTAGTGCTGAAGAGCTCTTTGCCAAAGGGGAATGCCTGTTTCTCTAATGAGTGAGAGTTGGTTAATTAGAAAGCAGTAAATAGTGATGGCTATATAGACAGGGTTTTTTCCCATCTTTGGCCATTTGTTGTGTGTATCATACACACTGAACATCAAACATGACAGGATCTTTTAACTTTCTAACAAGAGATATAGTGTTATGCAGGAGGATAGCAGGGATTATCTCATTGCTCAGAAAGATTATTTGAGCTTCTCCTGTGCTTATGAAGTCCATTTATTGGTGGTCTTTTCTTTTTTTTTTTTTTTTTTTTGTTTTTTTTTTTTTTTTTTTTTTTTTTTTTTTTTTTTTTTTTGAGGGAAGGTGGTGTGGTTCTTTAGTGCCTGATTGGAAATACTGTTTCCAACTTCTTACTGAAAATCTTGAGACTTATTTCATGTAGGTTCATGATGAGAAAATATTTTGCTCAAAATGTTTGTTTAGTTGTGTAATAATATCCTGTTTCCTTTTTGAATGTGCTCCTTGTGTTCATCTGTTTTCTTATCTGGGCGTTTTTATTTTCCTAAACTATATTTGCTCATGTAGGACTTCCACTATGGGTCAAATGGCATATAGATGCAAGTGAAAGCAGTGGTATGAAGGTATTGCAGTAGTCTTTGTTCCTTTCCTCTTGGAGCTCCTCCAGTGTACCATTTCAGTGTAGGACATTGCTGATGAACATTCTTGAGTGCTAGGACTGAAAGTAAAATTTTACAACATACTGGATGCAGACTTGTGGGGTTTGTTTTCTTGCTTGCATTCCTTCTTGGCCCATTCCAGTCTTGCTTCTTTTCCCTGTGGTCATAATCCACCTCCTTTTGATGTCAGAGGCATGTTAGATTACATCAGCAATCCTTGCTGCTGGGTGATTTGAAGCCCAGCCATTGGAAATTGCATCATAAGTCATAGGGTTTGATCATCACTGTGTGGGGAGAGGAGAGAAGTCAAGTCTCCAGTGGGAGAGCTGAGTCCCCCACAAATTCAAGGCCAGGTAAGGGAGGGAGCTACTCAACAAAGACTCATCACTCAACTTGGAAATGGACTTCCATGTCAAAGTGGGAAGGGAAGGACTGTGAATGTGAGTAAGTTGGTGTGTTGGGGGGTTAATATGCAGTGTTTTTGCTTTTCTTACATATTGAAAATTTTGTGGACTTGTTTTGGGTGTTTTTTGGCTTTGTTCCTAACTTATTGCCTAATGCTGTGTAGATGTAAGAATTGTTGAAAACTGGGTATTACAGCTTTAGAATAGTAGAATTGCATAGGTTGCCAGAGACCTTTAGGATCACTGAGTCCGACCATTAATCAAGCGCTGCCAAGTTTGCCACTAAACCATGTCCCTAAGCACCACATCTGCACATCTTCTAAATAATTTCGGGGATGGTGGCTCAACCCCTTTCCTGGGCATCCTACTGTGTGGCTTGACCACCCTTTCTATGAAGGCATTTTTCCTAATATCCAATCTAAACCTCACTGGCACAACTCGAGGTCTCAATTCCTCTTGTCCTGTTGCTTGTTATTTGGGAGAGGAGCCCAACCCCTGCCATGCATCCTTTCAGACAGTTGTCGAGAGCATTGGGATCTCCCTTGAGCCTCCTTTTCTCCAGGCTAAACCCCAGCTCCATCTGCTGCTACTGATAAGGCTTGTACTCCAGACATTTCCATCAGTTTCATTGCCCTTCTCTGGACACACTGCAGCACCTCAATGTCTTTCTTATAGTGAAGGGCCCAAAACTGAACACAAGAATGGAGGTGTGGCCTCGCCAGTGCCATGTACAGGAGGGATCAGTGCCACATCTATTCATAATCAAGCGCTGCCAAGTTTGCCACTAAACCATGTCCCTAAGCACCACATCTGCACATCTTCTAAATAATTTCGGGGATGGTGGCTCAACCCCTTTCCTGGGCATCCTACTGTGTGGCTTGACCACCCTTTCTATGAAGGCATTTTTCCTAATATCCAATCTAAACCTCACTGGCACAACTTGAGGTCTCAATTCCTCTTGTCCTGTTGCTTGTTATTTGGGAGAGGAGCCCAACCCCTGCCATGCATCCTTTCAGACAGTTGTCGAGAGCATTGGGATCTCCCTTGAGCCTCCTTTTCTCCAGGCTAAACCCCAGCTCCATCTGCTGCTACTGATAAGGCTTGTACTCCAGACATTTCCATCAGTTTCATTGCCCTTCTCTGGACACACTGCAGCACCTCAATGTCTTTCTTATAGTGAAGGGCCCAAAACTGAACACAAGAATGGAGGTGTGGCCTCGCCAGTGCCATGTACAGGAGGGATCAGTGCCACATCTATTCAGATTGGCCACGCCACACTATTTCTGATACAAGCCCTTCTTGGCCACCTGAGCACACTGCTGGCAACACCCCCACAACACCCCCAGGTTCTTTTCTGCTCTGTAGCTTTCCAGCCACTCTTCCCCAAACTGTTAGCACTGCATGGGGTTGTTGTGACCCAAGTGCAGGACCACCCCCTTGGCATTATTGAACCTCATCCAATTGGCCCCAGCCCATTGATCCAGCCTGTCCAGTTCCCTCTGCAGAGCCTTCCTGCCCTCCAGCAGATCAACACTCCCTCCTAACTTGGTGTCAGCTGCAAACTTACTGAGGGTGCATTTGAACCCCTTGTCCAGACCACTGATACCTGTATTAAACAGAACTGGTCCCAATATTGAGCCCTAGGGAATACCATTTGTCACCAGCCACCAACTGTTCTATTCTGTAGCATTGTAAGAAGTGTCTAATGTTTTGAAGCATATTTTGCCCATCATCTTCTTTTGAATTTATTGTAGAAATTGCAGGATGAAATGGTGTATTTTTTTTTAAAGTTGTGGTGACTAAGTAAAATACAGATGCAATCCGGCATGTTTTATTTTCAAATGTAAAGCATGCAGGATGTAAGTAATGTAGTGGTCCTGACTTTCAAGTTTTATGGGGCAGTTCCCCTTTAAGACTCAAATTGCTGTGTACCTGCACCACCTGTATGCAGTTTTGTTGTTTTAATTAGGAGTTGGGATGTATATATATTTGTCTAATTTTTTTCTGTATATTTACTGAAATACCTTTTGCCATATTTTGCTTCCTAATTTTTTTTTGTGTGCAGTCTGTCATTCACGAATTCACACAGAAGTGTGTGTGTTTACTGGATATGCATTTGTATGTGTGACTTTGGGGATTTGTATGCCAAATTGTGTCATGGGTAAGGGTGTGCACACTGCCTTCTTTTTCACCTAAAATGTCACCAAAACTTCCTTTATTCCCTGTTTAGGTTTTAGTAGTGATTTTTTTCCCTGATAGCAGAGCATTAGATAATTTCTCATAGCATCACTTAGTGTTTTCTTTCTGAGATTTTTGTTGCCAGGATTTTCTGTTTACATACTAGAAGAAGTCCAGCAATACAGCAAACACTCCTGCCCCACACTCCCCCACCATGGAGGTATATGGTTTTTCTCACAAAGTACATTTAGTGCAAAGAAACTGAAGGCTGACTGTATATTCCAAGTCTATGCAAGTATTCTTTTTTTCTAAGTATTTAGTACTGTCTCTATTACCAGCCCAGAAATCATTTCCACTTGCAGTTTGTGGTTTTCTTCTTGCTGAATTGAGAAAACCAGATGTGTCCATTGGTTGTGTGTTAATTTGTATAGAAGATATCACTTTAGTATATTTACTTTGTTTTAGAAATTAATTGGAAATAAATCTTTAAATATTAATAGTTTGATACTAATACTACTCAGTGAAGAAGCATTTACTAATGAAAGGGATATGGTCTGAATGGCTTAAACATGTATTTGTAAGGAATTTTTAAAAGTCGTTTTCTTTTTTTCTGTAATGAGAACACAGTGACAACTTGCAGGAAAGTGTTTCTGTTTCAAGCACAAACCTCCCAAGAAGAGTTGCATGTTTATTTTAATATTTGCCACAGGGAATGACTACAAGTATGAATAACCTGTGCAGTACTCTTAAAGGAAACAGATAAGCTAGCAAAATATCTGTGGGATAATCATGCTCCAGGCTTACATTATTCTAGTTTTATGGAAATGTAATTGGAATGTTGTCTATTTAGAAAACAAATGAGTGCTTTGTTTTCACAGTTGAAGTAATGAAGTACAAAGAAATGTCTGATTTCAAGTTAACTGTTGTGTTGCTTTTAGTTGTCTCAGATTTAAGTATGTAATTATTTTCCTTGCCCATCCATTTATTTTCCATTTCTTGATTATACTTTTTTTCTGAAGAATCTACAGATTTTCTGTCACTCACTATCTAATGTTTATTGCATCACTTGAAACTCAGGATGTGTATGGATTTAAACAGAATCATTTAAAAATTAGCTGATTTTGATGCTTAGCTGCTTTATATTTTCAGCAGAGGACAAATGAGATAAATCTTATTAAAATAATAGTGTATGTTTAATTTTTTCAGGATTGCCAAATAATTTTATTATAAACTTAGTATCTTTAATTAATGTGTAATGGGGCATTAGTTGATAAATTGCTGGTCCCAATGAATGCTTTGTAGAATTTGCAAAAACTGTCCAGGAAAATGTGAAATTACTTGACTTTTGATGTTTGATTAGTCAAAGTCAACAGAAAATATTTATTATCATTTAATTTATTTCAGATGCTAAAGAAAAGACTGCTCAGGGAAGGGTCATGAAATTATTATTCAGAAAATGCAAAAGCTACAGTAGTTACGGCATAGCTCTATGCCACCTAGTTGTACATACCATAGTTAGGAGCATATTTACTTGTGGCCCACGTGGCTGCTCCTGCATTAGGGAAAACATTAACTCTCTTGCATAAAGGCTTTGTACAGAGTTTGAAAGTAAAGAGTACGATTTTATTCATGCAGTACAGCAAAATCTCATAGAATTTGAGAAACAGTAGAAGAGAGAAAGATGGCACTGGTATAGTAGATTAAAACCTTTTGTAAATAGGTAGGAATTATTCTGGCTACATATTGAATGGCAACAAACACTAATTGTGTAGTAGCGGTTCAAAGTCTCAGGATGTTTTTAGTAAATCATACAGTACCATACAGCAAGTCAGTTTTATCCCTTTAAGGACAACTTAATTTGCCATAAATTGCCTAATGGTTGCTGTCGTACATTTGACATTTCCATTTCTGTCACCACTTAGTATAATAGAATATTTTGCTATTGTGAAGCTAAGGCTAAAAACATCAGCAAAGCTATTGATGGTTTTGATGTAAAAGTCAAATCAGAGTTACATATGGAGGACTATACAAGTAGCATATATGAGTTTATACTCATGTATCTATACTAATTATCTAATGCTTGTAATGTCTTGTATGTAGTGAGATGCTTATGGGGTCATGATTTTCTAGAGGAACTTGTATACCCTATAAATCCTTTACAATTGTTTATCTGTCATATCCTTTACATACAGAAGATAATGCATTAATAGGGCTGAGAGTTGATATTACTTATCTGATATCAGTGAGGGGACAGCTGTATGCAGGGGTCTAGCACTATAATCCTGAATCCCACCTTGCTCTTCTTGTTCATAATTTAACTCAGAAATTTGAATGCCCATAGGCTCAGTGTAGGTGATGGATGTGGGGTGTGTGGTTCCCCTGAAGGTAAGCATCTGCAGGCTTACAAAGATTGCTCTGGGAGAAGATTACTCTGTGAAAGAAGTGGATATTTTAAGTAACAAGCATAACTTGCAAAGAAAATTGATCAAAAGCAAATATGTTGAATTATTCTGTAATAGACACTTTAAAATTGCTTTTGTCACAAAGTCAGTACTTTAAGTTATGTTAGTCATAATGTCTCTTTTACTTGGAATTTTTACACCTCATTTGATAGTAATTTTTGAAATTATGGCCTAAAGCCACTGTAAGATTGTATAACTTTAAACTATTTCTTCTTTTTCTCCACAAAATCTGTTTCATTCTTAGTTATTATGCAAAATATCCATTTAAATTATCAGCTAAAGTAAAAGTTTAAGGAAATACTGTAGACACTTCAGCCAATGCTTTTTTCTCCCTTAGAAATATAGGATATATAATATATTGCATATAAAATATTTACATTTAGATATTTCTAGGATACTTGTGAATTTCTCAGTAGGGCTATACTATGAGTTTTCTC
Source organism: Acanthisitta chloris (assembly GCF_000695815.1). Lineage (NCBI taxonomy): Eukaryota > Metazoa > Chordata > Aves > Passeriformes > Acanthisittidae > Acanthisitta > Acanthisitta chloris. The sequence continues at coordinate 60,227 of NW_008664208.1, read as the reverse complement.
TTTGATTTCTTTTTTTGATACATCTGGAAAATCTTGCAGTCTGTTTTCGGTTGATATAAGCACAACTAAGTAGAAGATGCAAATTCCAAAGATTAAAGTACTCGAGGAGATTAGCATTGGATGATTAGGCAAAAGAAGCAAATTTTAGAAAGGAATTTAACCAGCTAAACAAGAGATCACTTGGTGCATTAACAACAGGAGACAGCTGTTGCCAGCTCAGTGGGCAATGCAAAGAGGCATTAAATCTGGATCAGGAAATGGGAGTTGAAATGCCCATGAAAGAAAAGGTCTTTTTGCAAGGAAGCCAATACTCTTTCTTTGTACTGAATCCAGCAAGTTCCCTTGCATTGAGTGTGTGGGTGAAATTAAAACTACAGCTTAAACTAAAACAGTGGTTTGACATTACTACAATGGAATATGTCTTCTGCTTTCTTTGCCTTCTCTCTTTATCCCATGGTCCCTGGCCCCACACTGCTTCTTCATGCCTCCTCGCACAGGCTTGGGTGCTCATCCCTTAATAGCCCACAGAGAGCTATAATTGAAAAGCCTTAACAGAAGGGACCAGTGAATGGGGCAGAATTTTCTGTTCGTAAGCAGTAATAGAGAGAGGTAACTACTTTGGAAGTGGCAAAGTGCAGGAGCTGCTCAGCTGTGACTTGCAACTGCATCCTAAATGTATGTGAGCACAGCATTCAGCAAAGCTTTTGTGTAATGCATAACTTCTGTCCTGCTCTTTATCGTCATCCACCTGTTCACTGTCCTCAGCAATTTATTGCAGAAAGTATTCACTTCAAGGACTGTGTTTAAAAAAGAGAAAGTTTCTAAAAAATTCTTTTGAATGCACTGGAAGAGGTCTTGCAGTTGAAATTCAATGAGAAAGGTTTTAATAAAGAGATAGTGTACTCTGCTCTAATATTGTTAATTTTAAGAGTGAATTGTTTGTTAAAGTATTTTAAATGCTGGATTTATAATTGTGTTCTGCAGCTAGGAAATTCATTGATTTTTATTTTAATGTAAAAGCAAGCTGCTAGTCACTTGGCTGAACTGAAATTACCTGCTGATTGACTGAGCTCAGCTGGTAAACTGTGGTGGTGGTATAAGCTCCTCAGAATATATGAGTCCAAAATAAAAGTATTGAATGTGTATATATTTCCATTTTAGCCTTGTTCAGTTCTTGTCTGTCTTATGAGATGGAACAAAACCATCAAAAATAAGAGCAGATTTTTACAGCAAAATTTTTAATAGAAGTGGAAATTCCCAGTGATTTATGCTTCCCTGTTTGCCCTCTTGTTTTAAATACCTAAGGAATGCTGACATGCTCCACCCTCTCATGTCATTCTAATCCGTTACTACAGAGATGTTTTTGTGCATTTTGCTGCTTGCATTGTGAACCTTTCCTTGCTTTTTCCTATGAATCTATCAGTTTTTGCTGTCTTTTGCAGTTATGCTTAGTGGTGTCATTTGATCTCAGGGTTCACAGCTCTAGATGGGCATTGTGCGAGTACTAGCAAACTGAGTCCTGGATCCTGGAATATTAGATAAATAATGAATTATAAGCTGAAGTTGAAGTATGGAGATAATAAAACATAAAAGTTTTTGGAGCAGTGTACTAATGTAAAATCTCTACCGCTAATAGAAGGGGGCTAGAAATACTCGCAAGAGATTTGTGGCCACCTTTGCCTTATAAAATGTAGTCTAGATGTTAGATGGATAAGGAAGTAAGAAAGCGAGTAATTTAGACTGAGTCACAAGCAACTGCTGAATTGAAAGCAAGCAGTAAGAAAGATTGGAAAAGTAGAGTTGGTGCCAAGATGTGTGACCTAACTGACTGCAGTTATAGTGGAAGAAATGTAGACAGATGAAGTTTTTAGGTTGAAGAGCAGAAAAAAACCAAGAAGTGAACATTAGAGATACTAAGTTTTGTCTGCAAAGAGTGCATGGTGTTCCAGAAGAGGGATGGCAGTTTTGAGCATGGGGTGGAGAGATTTTAAAGTAAAGCGAGATAAAAATCCTTAAAATGGAATTGATGGTTTCCTTAAGGAAATAAGTAATTTCCTTAAAATGGAAATAAGGATAAACAGGCTGGGCCTGTTTTGCCTGGAGAAGAGAAGACTGAGAGGGGAATCTTATTTGTATGTAAGTATCTGAAGGAGGTGTGTCGAGAGGATGGAGCCAGGTTCTTCTCAGTAGTGCTGAGCAATAGGACAAGAGGCAGCGGGTGGAAACTGATGTACAGGAGGTTCCCCTTGAATATGAGGAAGAGCTTCTTTCCTGTGTGAGTGACCAGGCACTGGAACAGATTGCTCAGAGAGGTGTGGAGTCTTCCCCACTGGAGATATTCAAGAACTGTCTGGACTCAGTCCTGTGCAGTGTGCTCTAGGGTGACCCTGCTTGAGCATAGGGGTAGGATGCAATGACCCACTGTGGTTCCTTCTAACCTCACCCATTCTGTGGAAACAAAATTGCAATAGAGAAAGGGTGAAACATCAGTAGTGGTGGATTGAGGGTTAGTGATTAAGAAATGGTGACAGAAAAGAAATTCTATTACTTGTAAAGCAAGAAATGTTTAATAAAAATATGACTTGGCAAATTGTTATTTTGGTGAATGTTAGATCAATTTAGGATCAGATGTGAATAGGTAAAACCAAGAAACAAATGGCAATATGTCATCTGACACGAAGATGGCAGACTTCAACAAGGCCATCAGTAACTGTGTGTGGAGACACTGTGCATAGAGAGGAACGAGGGAACAGTTCAAAGTTGTTATTCGTGTTACAGTTTGCTGCATTGCTCACTTCCATTTTATTCAGAGCTTCAAGAAAGTAAATACAATTTTGCATTTCACTCTTGGCTATTGCAGTAGAAGTACTTGGACTGGAATGCATGCATCTGAAGTGTTTCATCCTATGTGTAAAGACAGCTGCACCAAAGTAGAAATGTGTAAGACCCACTGGTCCCTTCCAACCTGACTGATTCTGTGATTCTGTAAAATTCTAGTTTTAATTTGATTTTATTGAGTTCAAAGGATCAACAACATTAACTCAGATTTGAAGAAGATTTGCTGCTCTAGAAATTTACAGATATGCTTATCCTCAGAAAGAGGTTGGTTATTACAGGTGAGATGTGATAACTATTTAATTTTTGTGCATTTTGAGCAATGACTACTGAGGGTTCAAAGAAAAGATTCATGTCTGTTTAGCTACAGTCTCTTGAGAACACCAGTAAGCATTGCTTAGGTTTCAGTCATGCATATATGCCATTCATTTTTCCAGTTTTGGAGAAAACCAGATACTGAACACATGAAAGTTTTCCAGTTTATTCTTGAAGAGTGAGTGCTCTTATGTTGGGTTGAAGCTTTGGCAGATAAAAAACTTGCAGTGGCATCTTTCTTTTGGCAGTAATACAGAACTATTTTCAGCTATTCAGGTTTTTGGAGTATACTGAAAGAGCTAAAGGTACTTAGACCACTTCAGGCATCTAGCTTACCTTTTAACATTGAGATGTTAGTGCAGCTTGTGTTGAAAGTGACAGGAGATCACTCCATATATGAAGCTGAGTGTTTGTACCAAGGCTAGCAAAATTGAAAGCTCTGGTTTTTCATGTTAGATGTCTACTTCTCTGTTGTTTGGTTGTTTTTTTCTTTCAGATAATCAGTGTCTCAGAACCTCTTTATATGAGGGAATCAATAGTGCTACAAGTAGTAAAAGAAGTACACTAAGAAACCTTAAGTTTTATGGCAGTATTTCATAGAATCACAAATCATAGGATCAACCGGGTTGGAAGAGACCTCAAAGATTGAGTCCAACCCTACCGTCGTTACTGGAGCATAGCAATAAGTGCCACATCCAGTCTCATCTTGAAAACCTCCTGGGATGGTGAATCCACCACCTCCCTGGGCAGCCCATTCCAATGCCTGATTACTCTCTCCATAAAAAAATCTCTTCCTAATATCCAACCTAAACCTCCCCTGGCAGAGCTTGAGTTTGTGCCCTCGTGTTCTACTGCTGGTTGGCTGTGAGAAGAGACCAACCCCCACCTGACTACAACCTCCTTTCAAGGAGTTGTAGAGGGTGATAAGGTCTCCCCTGAGCCTCCTCTTCTCCAGCCTAAACAGCCCCAGCTCCCTCAGCCTCTCCTCATAGCACTTGTGATCGAATCCCTTCACCAGCCTCGTTGTTCTTCTCTGGACCTGCTCCAGCACTTCAACATCCTTCCTGAGCTGAGGGGCCCAGAACTGCACACAGTACTCAAGGTGTGGCCTTACCAGCGCCGAGTACAGGGGCAGAATCACCTCCCTGGTCCTGTTGACTATGCTGTTCCTGATCCAGGTCAGGATGCCATTGGCCTTCTTGGCCACATGAGCACACTGCTGGCTCATGTCCAGCTTTATATCTATCCAAACTCTCCAGGTCCCTTTCTGCCTGGCTGCTCTCCAGCCACTCTGTCCCCAGCCTGTAGTGCTGCATGGGATTGTTATGGCCAAAGTGCAGGACCAGCACTTGGCCTTGTTAAACCTCATCCTGTTGGAATCAGCCCATCTCTCCAGCCTATCCAGGTCCCTCTGCAGAGCCCTCCTGCCTTCCAGCAGATTGAAACTCCCTCACAACTTTGTGTCATCTGCAAACTTGCTGATGGTGCACTCAATCCCCTCATCCAAATCATCAACAAAGATATTT
>NW_008664208.1:25836-55443 GCF_000695815.1 Acanthisitta chloris | reverse complement strand
AGCCGTGGGCTGCAGCTTTTTCAGGAGTATGTATGGGAGACGGTGTCAAAGGCTTTGCTGAAGTCCAGGTAGACTATATCCACAGCCTTCCCCTCCATCACCCACCCGATCATAAAAGGAGATCAGGTTGGTCAGACAGGACCTGCCCTTCCTAAACCCATGCTGGCTGGGTCTGTCCTGTAGGTACTGTATGATTGCCTTTGGCTACAGTAAAACTAAAACATGTAAATCAATTATGCTGTATTCAGTTGTGTTTTCTTCCACAGTTATTGCAGACTCTTTGTAGTAAGGCTTATCTGGAAATATAGCTGTGATTTCAGATGTGCCCTGTAAATAGGAAAACTTACCATGAGGAATGTGGTTGTCTGTAACTGTTACTTTAAAAATGCATGTTAATTGATATTCCAGCTGATTCAGAAAAGTTTCTTAAGTAAGATCTGACTTTTCACAACAGAAAGAAACTTGGGCTGCAGGTTTTCCTTTCTGTCGCTTACAGTGAAATATTTTGCTGCTGTGACTTGCTTACTCTGTTATGTGCATGCTGCACTCTAAGACAGTTCCTGAGTGTTGGCAGTTGTTGATGAAATTCTAACGAGTCGTTCAATGCTCTTGCTTTGTGAATGAAAGGGATTAAGAATTACATACTCTCTACTTTTCCCCAAAAGTGAATATCCTCCAGCATGTTCCTACTAAGCCTGGTGTCTGCTACAGTGTAGTGTTAGGATATTAAAGAAAGGAATTTTAACTGTTTTCCCAAGACACCATTCGACCATATTCATTTTCCCAAGCTTTTTTTATTTTTTTCAGCCAATTGTTTTTCTTCTGTTTGTCTTTGCTATAAACTCTAATGCTTTTAAAATTTTTCTGTATCTTTAATGTGTACCACCTTCAAATATTCCACCAGGTGAATGTTTTTCCATTTGGTGTTTCTTGACCAAATTAAATATGTAGCTGTTTTAATCTTTTTTTGTACGTCATTCTCCATTATCTTGGTTATTTTGTGGGTTTGGGTTTTTTGGTTTTTTTTTTTTATTCCCTCTGAATTCTATGTAATTTCTCAATATCTTTCTGGTATGGAGATGCCTAGGAGTGAATGCAAAATTGCAAATATGTAATTACCTCTCCTCTCATTATTCAGAAGGTATAGTTATTATTGCTGCACATAGCAATTGTTGTTCAGTATACTTGTAGGCTTTTTTTTTTCATTATTACTGCATCACAGATTTTTATCTGCTGTTTCAGATCTGTGCTTCTAGCATGCATATTGACAGATGCTGTTGCTTGCATTTCCATTTCCTGATTCTTTTATTTCATTCCACACACATTTGTAAACTCCTGAAAGCTGATACTTTTCTTGCTCTGGCAGGTTTTCGAGTTTACCTTGTTTCTTGAGTTTGTTGCCTGTATGACTCTTGGAAAATAATTTTGCTTTAATATATATAAATATTTTTCCCTGAAAATGTTTTATAACTTCTGCTGCTGCCCTGGGGATTGAGTTTTGAGATTCTCTAGCTTGTTTTTGTTAGCTTTCCTAGGTTTGGAAAACCCACTCCCATATCTCACTTATTTTATTAAGTGGTCATCAGCACAGAAGCAGCAGTTACTATGTGTGCATGGATTCATCCATACATGTATATGTGTGTGTATATCCATACATGTATATGTGTGTGCCTGTGGTGTGTGTATGTATGTAGGCATATACCAACTCATGTATAATGCATTTTCCAGCTCTTCCATTTAAAACAATGCTATTTACCTGCAGGAGGAGGAGGAAGAAACATATGAGCAAACTCTAGAATTCCGCAGAGGAGGTGATGGTCAGCCAAGACGGTCCACACGACCTACTCAGCAATTTTATCAACCCCCCAGAGCTAGAAACTGATTAATAAGGAAAAAAAAGGTAAATATATGATACTGACACTTTACCTATGGGTTTGGATTTCCAAAAAAAGGAGATCTGGATTGTTCTGTACTGGGGTTTTAGGGATATTGGTTTATTTGTCGTGGAGGTTTGATATCTTTCTTTGTCTGGATTTTGTGGCTGTAGGAGGAGACTTAATACACTTTTGGGAAGAGGAAGGGAATAAAAATGATTTGGCAAATAGCTTTTTAGCTTTGCTTTATGTCAAGACTCATGTAATCTCAGGAAGCTTTTGCCTGATAATTTTTCACCTGAGAGCAGCAGCAAGTTTCTCTCATTCATATACATTGGACCAACTTCTCTGAAGTCTGCAGTCCCTGCTGAGCTCTGGACTATCTCAGGCCAAGTTCCCATATTTTATTTTTATAAGTACAACACCCTTTCTGTTGTATTGTTTGCATGGGAAGAAGAATTTGCAACACTAAAGTATAAAATCTGTGAGTTCGCCATTGAACAAAACATTGCACAAGGCCAAAGATTATCTACTGTGCTCTGAATCTTGAGGATATATTTGTGCCTATACTTTACTAATTATCCAAAATTAAAGGATTATATATTATCCTCGGAACATGCACCTGATACATACATTAGAAAGTTATAAAGGCCAACCAGATAAACCAGTTACAATTCTTTTACTGAACAAATCACGTAAGCTATTCTGCTTTCATTTTTTTTATCTTCTAAATCCTTAATTTACAAAGGATGGTCAAAAGTCTATCCTGAATAAAGAACGTTTTGGTAAGTCATGTGCTATTTGATGCGCATCTACAATGTGTCTTTGTCTTGAATCTGATTTTTTTGCCTTATTAGGCACTTTATTTTTACTGATCTATTTTGTTCCTTTTCTTGCTCCACTTCTCCACATTGACATAATAGGTTCTGTTAATCTCTGCACCTTTTGATAATTCTGATAGGCAATAACATATGATTCTACTTTTTGGATTATATATAAAATACTTTTTTTCATCTGGGGGAGAACTGGCAATGTAAGAGCATACTTTATTCCTGACTCTTGCCAAGGTGATAATTATTCTATTTTTGCCTATATAATTTGATTTTCTATTTTAAGTAAGTGTATCAATCACAATCAATAAAGATGTCATGAGATAGTTTATGCAGAAATTATTTTGGCACATACACTGAGCAGAGTTCTAATTGGCTCAGTTGGCTCCTAGGAGTGTCAGGGTGATCAGTTCTATGAGGTTTGTGAAGTGTACACAGCAGTCAAATCAGGGAGGGTTTTTTTAGGTCATATTTTTGGTATTTAATTTTACAGTATAAATCTGGAAAGCTGTACTTAGCTTTGGTGAGCTGTGAGGGACCAGGGAGAGTAACAGCAATTCCTGGTTTTGGATGAATTGTTGGCAAGTAAGGAATAACCTTTCTAAGGCACAGATGGTTGTTCCTTGCAGGTGTTCTTATACCTTGTTTTGAAGTTTCTGATAGGATCCTGATTTAAATGGGCAGCAGATCTGGTATCAAAACCTACCTACCATAAAAAATAAACTGTTATAGCCCTTCCCTTCTATTGAGCTTTTCCAAAAACAAGTGGTCGATGTAATCAGTTCTCTAATTTTAAATGTAGGCAGATAATCAAATACAGTCCTTTTAAAAATTGCTTTCAGTTTCCCCAGGCTTGTACAACAATGTAGCTTTAATGTCTTGACATGTAAAACCTCAGGAACATTGAATGTCAGTTTTTTCAAGTGGATTTCAGTATGTTTTTATTTCTCCTTTTTATTCCTTAGTGCTTTTGGGAGCATGGCATATTGTTCTTATTTCAAGTTTTTGATAACTTGCTAAATGAAGACATGATTTATCAGAGGAAGTTTTAAGGGATCCAGGGAGGCATTTTACCACAGCCTTCCACTGAAGGATGCTTTACCTCTTCAACAGCTTATTGATTAATGTCACCTTTACTCCCTGAGAGCAAGTACCTCTGTATTTTGTAAAGTAACTTAATTTCTTTTTCCTGAAAAGAGATGGAGAGTCCTACCAAAAAGATGATTATTTTGTATTATAAATTGGTAAATTCTATGGAATTACAATACTGTAGTTTATGTAGTTTTAAAATTCCAAGGTGTCTTGTTCTCAAAGGCAAATGAGACAATATTAAAACTGAAGTTTTCTGGCCATATTTGTATAGGGTGTGATAGAGATGTATCAAAGATGAAGCATAAGGTCCATACAGTAGATGTATCACCTCATACCCAGAAACTCTTGGGTCTACCAGCATAATCTTACATACTTGACAGGGAGGACTTCTTAGCAGTGGTGCAACAATGCAGAAATGATGCTGTACTGCTTCCTGAATTAGTGTTCAGTATACACATTCAGTTGTTGAATTTGCCTACAAAAGTCTAGAATTAGTATACTAAATAATCAGTTCAAAATTCCTGTCTACAGTGTAATGGGCTCTTAAGTGTGTGGAGGCTTAATTTTCTAAAATTCTGAGTTGTTTTTTAAAAGTGGAGTTTGGATCCATAGGGTTCTTCAGTCTGGAGAAGTGAAGTCTCTGGAGGGACCTCATTGTGGCCATCTGGTACTTAAAAGGGGACTTATAAAAGAGATGGGGACAGACTTTGCAGGAGGGCCTATTGTGACAGGACATGGAACAGTGGTAAATTCAGGCTAAATACAAGGAAGCAAATTGTTATGATGAGGGTAGGTAAAACACTGGAACAGGTTGTCCGAGAGATGGTAGATTCCCCATCTGTGGAAGCATTCAAGCTCAGCCTGGACAGGGCTCGGAACAGGCATGTTGGACTAGATGACCTTTAAAGGGCCCTTCCAGCTCAAATTATTCTAGGATTGTATCCTTGTCAAGAGCTTTTTGCCACACTGTTATAAACTTCGGGTATTATGAACAATTACTGCAGATTAATAGGAGGTCTTGACTTGGTGATTTTTATGAAGACAGAGAGATAGAGTAGCTATATTAATGTGAAATAACAGATGTATGGGGTAGTTAGTACCTAGAAATAATCATTTGTTAATATCCAGCACTGTGTGGTGGAGAACACTAACACTGAATTTTATTAGAGGGAATTTTATGTGGGTATGAGTCAAATACTAGCTTTAACAGGTCTGTAAAATAAGATATTCCTCCCAGAGAGTCAAGATATAAGAATTAGAATCTAACAATAATAAAAATTCATCCTGAGGTTACACTTCCTATATGGAATGTCATTATAGTCTTGAAAAGGAAGAGGAAAAAGTAATCAGAAATGGGTATTTTGAAGGATCATAGCTTTTGGAGGAGCTTGAAAGAATCTATGAGTGTGAACCTATGAGTGCTTGGTCATTATATGTTTCTTGAGTTTTCCTTTGCTCCTTGACAGAATTAATCTACACCTTGTCATACTTGCTATAAAAATCTGTATTGAACTCCTTAACAATGGAGAAACTGCATTTTTGTGATAGTGAAGTCATTACCAGAAAGTGTTCTTTGCACTAGACCAATCATATTTATTGCATTGAAGTGCAGCCTTCTGATCTATTCTTTTAAAGACTTCTGTCTCTGTAAGTACTGAAAAGCAGATATCCATTCTTTTGGAGGAAGAAAATGAAGTAACAGTAAAGCATTATGCTGCACAAAGCTCGCAGGGGTAGGGGGTGGCAATGGTTTCTTGGGTGCCAATGTTTTTTTATTCTTTCCTATTGTATTTTATGTTTTTCATTTAGAAACCTTCTCGGGGTCAGGGGACATTCACTGGCAGCTCAAACTTGCAGAAGACTTCTAGAAGAAATTCTGGCTTTTTCCAAGCAGCAGGATGGAACAAAGAAAGCTCGTGTGAGCAGAAGGAATTTAGACCTGATACCACAAGAGACTTTTTTAAAGTTCTTAGTTAAATGAAGCTGAATACTTTTTACATATGAAAGAGGCAAATTGTCATTGCTGCCATCAATAAAACCACAGTGCACTATTCTATTCTTTGCCTTGCATTCTTTTTACTGAGCCTCTGTTGTTAGTTAACATAACAATATATCATTTTTATTCATTTTGAACTGTTTTTAATTCTAATACTGCTTCTATTAAAGTAAAATTAAAACTTATATTTTCTCAAAAGCTGACAGGATTGAGCATTTAATTTAGGTTTTTGGCTAGCATCAGTAAAACATGTTAAAAGAAATTTCAGCTAATTATCATACAGGTAAATTCTGAATAGGTTTTGCCTGTGTTTTCTGTGTTTATTTTCCAAAGTTGCTGAAGGACAAATTATGAATTTGTCTATTATGTTTTCATCATCTGTGACTTAAAGGTCAAAGGGAAGAAAAAAAGAAAAATCATCTGTTTCAAAAGTCATTTTCTTAATAACTTTAGATAAATATTTTCTTTCTAGGAATATTTATATTACAGAAATAGAAACATTTCTAGGTGGTACAGAAAAGTCTTTTAAACAAAAAATACTGAAAGATGCACATGAATATTTTAAGCATAAATATGTGTATACATGCACACATGTTCAAGCTGTTGAATAGTAGGTACTAACTTTCTTGTAGCTTTAAACTCTGCTTCTATTGCTTCATATTACTAGAATTTTTTCAATTGTCATTGATGCTTGAAAGAATCTTATGTCAAATTAATTTTCACTCTAAGCTGTGTCTTTGAATCTTATGTCATTATGACAAGTAGTTAAAATTTCACTATTTCTTTAGCTGAGAAGCACTCAGATTCTATGTAACATGCTCTTCGAAGCTCTGTTCTGATCATTTAATTAAGACTGAAATAGTACTTGTGTTTAAAGGTAGTTCTGTAAAGATAGAGTTATACCCGAGATGTGTATTGATGGTATAAGTTGTGCAATTAATTCTGCTGAATTTCTGAGTGCTCATACAAAACTCTGTTTGAATAGAACCTGGTTTATTTGGGTGCTAAGAAGTTTTATATTGAGGATGTAATTGAATGTATCTGCAGTACAGAATGTGGATGACTGTCTAAATGCAGTCAAGTCTTATCAATCACATAAATTTCTGCAGAATACTAAGGAACCAAATGTTTTGCTGCCTTAGTAGATCCTAAGCAGCTTCTTGGTAATTATGGCGCAACACACTTAATTCTAAAGAATTTTCAAAATTTAGAACGTGTACAATGTTGAAGTTCTTCACTATCAGCTGACACACAACCAATTTTATGAAGTTCGTTAGATTCAAGTTAGAAGCCACTTTCCAAATACTATGAATCATCCTGGTCAGTTCTGCTAAATTGTGCCAGCAAATAAGTAAGTTGTAGATCTAATACGTTGGATGTTGGATGCTTTACTTCCAGAATTATTGCTAACAGCACTGATAGCAGCTATTCAGCTTCATAAAGAAATGCATTGCTTTATAGCATTGTTTTAAAAAGCAGTTTTGATTTTTTTCTTTGCAAATAGAATGTGCCCTGCAGTCAGTGTACCAAAGCAATTTCTGAAATTAAAATTACTTTTATGTTCTTTTGAGCTTTCATTCTTGCTGCGAACTAAGTCATAAAATTCAGAAAACTGCAGTCTGATTTAGTGAACTTTAAGAAATAATGCCTACTTAGGAAGTTTTAAGACTGTAAAAATACAAAGCAGAATTCCTCTATAGTGGTTGTGGCATTCTGAGATTGCCACATGTCTGTGCAGCTATAGGCAAATGAAATATACTTGAGAATGTTGTTTGTCTTTGTGAAACAGTAAAGACCACGGTCTGGTCTTTCCACTGGTGCTGTGGAACTGGAAAGCCAGACTAAGCAAACAGCTCAAGAGTCGTCTTGAAAAGGCATGTAGTCTTTATGTGATCTATGATTATTTTCAACTATGATTGGTTTCAACTGAAATGACAGTTCTGAAAGCTCTGCCTGTTTAGGATCTGAAGAACCAGTGTTGGAGTAGTTAAAAACTATTTGCATCAACTTGTTCTGAAAAGCAAGAATTCATATATTCATGCTCATTAATTTCTGTATCTGGAAACAACATGATGATAGGTAGGTATATAAATTATTTTCTTGATTTGCATAGTCCATCAAAACCAACAATAAAATAATTTGCCAGTCATAATATAGTAAAGTTTTCCAGCACAAGAACAACATTGATTTATTAAGCTTTTATGTTTAGAAAGAGTTATCATGACTAGGTAGGTCTTCAAACAGATGTGGAAGTTTACTTCTAATTTATCAAAAGCAACAGCAAAACTAAGCTGCTGAACTTTGTGTGGCCACATCTGTGTAGTCAAATGGAAAAGGCTGATGAGCACTGGTTCCTGATCATCCATGCTATTTATTTACTAGCTTGATTTGTTACTGTTTTGGAGTGTTCTTGATCTGTTTCTAAGACAAACATGTCACAAAGGAACTTTGCCCTTTTCAAGCTGGATATGAGCCAACCTGTGCCTCTTGACCTGTGAACCAGTAGGTCCCTGGTCCGTGTCCTTCCTTTACTGAGGTTATAGATACGACTTTTGAGAATTTCCGTGCTGAATTTAGGTATGCAATACTAATGAGGTGTTTTCCTTGCCATGGACTTGTGTATAACATTTTTACCTAATGAAAAAAAATTTGAATAAAACGGAAATTCTAACAGTTATGTGCCAAGTTGGTAATACTCTCATTGAATATGTGGGGCCTTTTCCCCTTTGTATTGTCGAGATATAAAATAATTTTGAAACAGACTGAAATGTCCTGGTTTTATCTTACAGGTTTTCAGAATTTTGTTTCATAATCTGATTGACATTGTCGTGTTTACATTTAAAATTCTTCCTTGGCCTAACACCTTCTGATAGGTGCCCAGAAATGTCTCTCTCTCTCTCTGTATATATATGTATATATCTATATATTAATATAGCTTTTCCTTTTGTCACTAACAGGTGCTTTCCTTTAAGTCTTTGGCAGCAACTGTGCAAAGCATTTTGAGGATCACTTGTCAAGGTTGCTCTTCCAAGAAACACTACTGGAATTGTCTCTGCAGAATCTCTCTGTAATGACATGAGCCTTATACAGGTGAAACCTGTTGCCTTTTCAAGGCAGTATTAACAACACATATTTTCATTGGGTGGTGAAGTGTTGGTATCACAGGAAGGATAAATCTTATCTGTGACATGTGCTTGGCATTAGATGCATAAAGATTTAGCTTGAGGTGAATCTGAAGAGACTTCTGCAAGAGAACTCCCAAACAGCCAAACTAGCTAGTGAAGATTGGTCTAATGTTAGCCAGGTAGCTGAAAGCATCTGGCAGTGTAGGGTGTGTAGTCCTTTTCTAGCAGTATGGTTGGAGGGAACTTCATACAGAAACATCTCTAGTGCTTTTATGCATAACACAGGAGCAGATCGTTTGGAGTGATGATCTCTAGATATTTTCTTGAAGAGGAATCCTGGTTCAGCTGTCCTTTCATCACATGGCTTGATCCAATTCCAGTGAAATATTTATAACTTTCTTGAGAGCTGTGTATGTCTGAAGAACGGCTAATTGCTCAGTTTAACTTTCTGCTTGCTGTACAACTGTTGGGGTATTCTCTAGGGTTTTTTGCTTTCTGAAATGTTTTAGAGCTGCTTACTGCAGGAGAGCAGCTGAACTATGGAAGGTACCCCAAACATGTAGGCACTGACCTCCTCATAGCATGATATGCATATGAAAAGCTTTGTGTAATAGTGGCATCGTTAAAAGCAATGGTAAAGGCTCATAATTACTCTTATTTTTCAGCATGTATTTAATTATAGCTTGCTTATGTTGGCCTGTTTGGTCTTTAAATTGCCATTTTGTTTGGAGAATGATTCAAAATAATGCAAAACATAAAGACCGAAATTACATCTGTACTTAATTTTCCCACAAGATTGGGAGACCATAAAAAGTCAGTTTCCATGCAAGCAGGTGGGCTGTTGTTGGATATAATTATATTCTGGAAATTATGGTGCTAGGAGTGAAAACAGTATCTAATATATATTAAAAATAAATCTTATGTGTCTTCAAATAAAGAGGAACTGTGGGAAGGCAAATGATTAGGTGTATAATAGCAAGAGAGCACTGTAGATGGTCTTAAAATATTCTGCAGCTGCTTATAAGGAAAATGTAGCCATTTCTTAGTGCCTTGTAATTTTTAATGCAACTTGACTAATCGTCTTCTATCCTAAAATGAATGCACAGGTAAGTAGTGTGTAGAAGATATTAATGTAATTTTCAGGTGGTTTAGTTTGTCATGGGATCTTGAATGCTTTGCTTTTACTATTTATTTATAAACTGCAAAGGTTAAAGGACATAAATAATGTTATATTTGTTTTATAGTTAAAGTAGTCTTAACCCCTTGTATATTTTGCTAGTAATTAGATAAATGTCTGTGCATCTACTAAAACAGCTGTAATTTAATATGACTGCACACAGATTTAGGTCTCAACCAAACGCTTATTAGTGCTCAACATTCTTCTGTAGCTGTTTATCAAAGGAACTTGTTTTGTTTACAATAATAATAAAAGTGAAAAGTAGAATAAATAAGGAATGCTCTATCATGTTGATGTGTCATGAATGAAACAGTGTTTTTGTACTGGGAGACTGGCATATACAGAGTCCATGTTCCATGTGCTGTTTGAATGTAAAATAGCTTTCTTCAAAATTGACTTTTTTAAAATGTTTTTGTCCTCTCTGCTAATTGAAAAATATTTCATTTCAGTGTAATTCATGGGATAAGACAGATGATCTACTCTGGCATTTCACTGCTCTTGCCGTACCAGTGTCATGTTCAGATGCTCCCAATAGTAGATATTTTTGATGGCAGGGTACTGAATGTGGTTTTTACTCCGGTTTACTGGATTAAAATATATATCAAAACTTGATTTAACATTGTACATGGCAAAGTTGAGATATGTCATGCTGACATTATTCAGGTGTGGAAGCTAGAGCTGAGTTTCAGTATACTACAGCTGCAGGAATGATAACACAATTCAGTTGTGCTGCTCCATCTGACTTAGTTGCTTTAACTTTGAACTCTCATTTTCAAAAGAAAAACAAAATTCTTACAGATGTACATAAACCACTGAAGATGTGACTGAGTTTAAAATGAGAAGCTGATGCCTATTACATCTTTAGAAAGAAAGTTACAAGGATTATGAGATGTGAAAGCATGCCATGCACATCAGTCAAGATCCTTTATGCTCTGTGGATATGGAATCTGGCATTTTCCCCCAAAATATTGGAAAAGCTCAACAATTCTGAGATCGAGTAGTTGTATTTGAAAGCAACTTACCACAGCATGTCATTTAGTCTCTATACCCTGTGAGGAACCTGGATTTTGTTGCCTCTGGCCCTCTAGCTTACTCACAGCACTTTGCAAGAAGCCAGACAACAATTGGGAGTATCAGATAGATATGTTGACAGAGGTTAAGATACTCATGCTGGTTGGCAAGTTCTTCCAGACTTAATGTGAGAAACTGTACTCTGTACTTGGAAGATAGGAAAGAAGCTGTGACACTGGTTAAGTAGTTGTTGAAGGTGAATGCTGTATCATTAATGTATTCCAAACTGCAATTGCACGTACTGGAACAAGGACAAAGCAGGTGGAAAAAAATAGCTGTTTAAATGATGATATGGTAACAATTTTGCCAAATAAAGTAGGCCATCTGCAAAGTACTTAGCAGCCTAAGATGCAGATGCTAATGAGTAGAATGCACAGCATTTATAGAAAGTATTTCAAATTTAAGATGCTTTGAATGTGTCATCCTTATTGGCACCATTTGTTTGACTTCTCTGTTTTGCAATAATGCGATTATCTTGATGCAGATGTTAAGAAGGTCTTGAACACTGATCACCTGAGGTGTAAGTGAGATGCTGTTATTTTCTAGTGGACCAATAAAAGTAGTCTGACACTAAATTATTAGTTTTCTCTTTTCATGGATGGTCAGAAATAAACATAGCTATGTAGTGTTTCCATGATACAACTGGAGACCACTTTTTCAGTAAGAGCAGACTATATAGTTTCTTATGGAGGAATTGTGAGTCATATGCTGAAGTTTAGCCAGTCTGTATAACTGAATTTATGTCCTCATCTGACCAAAACATTGATGTCTCCTCCTGTAATTTTTGTGCCTCCTACAGTAGAGAAAACATTCATGAATGATGAGTCACACTGTTTCCTTGTTATGTACAATTATGGTCTGTTTGGGCAACAAGTGCCCATAGAATGCTCCATGTATTTCTCAAGGAAACGTGTGTCCAGAGTGTTTGTCTGGACCACACTGTTCAGTTGGGCCATTTCTGCCCTGCAGTCTGTAAACTGTTAACCATTGAGTTAGTCATTTTTGTGACCTTTCCCTAGGTAATGTAACACCTACAATTTAATGCAGAATAATCATGATAAGTGCTTTGCTCTTGTTATGTTGTGTTTTTCTGGAAAAAAATCTCCTGTGAAACAGGGAAAATATTCTGGTTCAGGATTGACTGGGCAGGATTAATACTACTGTGTACTTTTGTCTCAGATCCTTTCATCAAAGACTGCTTATCAGTGCTACTTTGCATTTCAATATGACATTTTAAAGGCAATTTTGACTTTGATCACATAGGATGTAGACTTCTAGCCATATATTTCTTCAGCATAGCAAATAGCACTCTCTTGAGCCCTCTGTGTATGAGGTCTTTGTTAATTTTATTTTTAGACATTGATTAACCTATCCCTTTGATAAAGTTCCATAGCTGTTGAAAGCACGTAGCTCTGTAATTCCCAATTACTTCTACTACCAGATTGTTCCAGAATTTGATTCCTCAGAAGGCTAAAAAGTCTTCTAATTACAGCCTAAACGTATTCAATTATACACACTTGTCCTTGTGTCACTATTGACCTTCACTTTAAAGAGCTCTCATCTTACCCTGGAAGTATTTGTGGGCAATTTTTAAACTGTGCTGAATGAGGACATGGAAGAACAATATTCTGCAAATCCTGTTCAGTCACCATTTGCGATGTGGTAACATGCTATTGCAGGAGATTCTATGACTCACATGGTCCTGCATGCTTACATTGTGTGCAGTAATTTCTATTCAGTTGTATATGCCTTCATTGAATTGATGACTACTTTAAACTCTTAGTTTTGTGTACCTTTCTTCTGGTGGTCAGGGAAAAAGACTGACATATTACTGAACAGTGCAAGTTAGATGGGTCCTCAGGAAGTGTATTTCAAAATACTCAGAGTCAGCTATGAGATCAAGTAAGATTGCTCAGGGCTTTATCCAGTCAGATCTTGAAAACATTCAGGGATGCAGGTGCACAACCTTTCTGTGTAACCTGCTCCAGTGTTTGACACTGTCCTCATGGGGTAAAAGGTCTTTCAGTTACATACAGTCCAAGTCTGTCCTACTTCAGTGTGTGATGGTTGCCTTTTTGTCCTGCCATGCACCACTGTGATGTGCCTGGCTCTATCTTGATAAGTCTCCCTATGGGAATAGGTCCCCCTGCAGCTGTCTCTTCTAGCCCTCCACTGAACTCATTCCAGTTTATTGATGTCTTCCTGGTACTGGCAACCCCAAAACTGTATGTGATATCCTAGATGGGGTTGAAAGAGACCTGAGTAAAGGAGAATGATAATTTCCCTTGATTTACTGTCTATGCTTCTCTTGATATGACCCTGAATACTGTTGGCCTTCCTTGCTGCCAGAGCATACCATTGGCTCATTTTCACTTACTGTCTACCAGTATCCACATCTTTTTTCACAGAGCTGTTTCCTGGTCAGTCAGTCCCAGGCTTATAGCCTTGCGTGGGGTTCCTCATCCCCAGGTGTTGGACTTTTTCGTTGTCCTTTGTCGGCCCCATGGCCTGTCTAGGTACATCTGAATGATAGCCCTGTCTTGAAGCGTATCATTTAGTTTGCCTCCCATCCTGCCTCCTGTTTGGTAGCATTGCAAACATTAGGAACAACCATTTCATTGCCTCTTTCAGGTCACCCATAGATTCCAGAGTAGTCCCCTGCAGTACTCCTGCTGTTACTGGTGTCCAGGCCAGTATGTTTGTTGGCTTTTTGCAGACAGATAGCGTATCAGCACTCACTGAGTGCTTTGTCCTTGAATCTCCTTAATCACTGTAGATCATGAAGGAACATTGGTAGGACAAAGCTTAGTTGGTATAATAACAAGAGGTAATTATACAAGTAGTTGTGGGCTCAGACAGTAGTGACTTGTGCTTCAGACGGCAAGTGAAACCTTTGCACAGTGAGAGATTTGCTGTAAGACTATATGGCAGGGATTACCTGCCACTATTCTATTATTTGCTATTCTAATTACAGTTTCTATGCCTCTTTTTTTACACCCCATTTTGCAATGTCTTATCTTCATGTAAAATATTAGGAATATCCAAAACTAGACTATTTTAAAAAAACTTTAAGCAAAATTAGGGATATAATTGTCACAAAGAATGACTTGGATTGTTCAGTCTCTTCAGCCTGGCTGATCTAATGCTGCCTGTGTGAATTTGCTCTAATATGTTTCTAAAACAGTTCAAGTCATACTCCTTGTATGCCAGGTGACTTGATCAACGGAACAAAACCATGCTCTGCTACCAAATACTGGAGTTCTGTGTCAACCTGCTGATGTTTCTTGGCAAGGTGTTGACCTGACTGGTTGTTAAACTCCACTTTGAATATAAATGTGGGCAAAGAATGAACACACCTGACACACAATCTCAGACAGTAGCAACTGAGCCTAGGGAAGAAGAGGTTACTTATTCTGTTGTCAATATTGCCAGTATGAAGCAACGTTTTTATCTTAAATATGCTCTTTGGAATGGTTTGAAGTAGGGCAGGGAAGACATCTGCTGACAGTGATATGTTATGTGATATGGTAGGACCCAGAAGCAATGTACTCTAATGTTGTCAGACTAAAATTTCTCTGCTAGCTACTTGTGTTTCCACTGTGGAAATGAGTGTCTTGGACAATGTCAGGAGCAGGGCTAGCCTTGGGCACAAGATTAACAAAGTCTGACGAGCATCGACTTGGCAGCAGAGAAGATGGGCTAATGTGTCTATTCCCAGCAGTGGGACCTGAGGAACAGGGAGCTCCAAACTGCCTCCAAAGAAAGTTGAAACTCTACAAATCATAAGGGTAGGCATATCCTGAAGTGCCCATTTAATGAAAAATAAATGCTCGTTTCCTCCAGGGCTTGCTCTCAATGGTTATATTTTATTGCTAGCAGTTACAAGCAGGAGCTGTAACATATATCTGTTTATCCCGTAAAACTTGGAATAGACTGTGCTGGTCACAGAGTAATCTGAAAGATTGGAATATCTTATTTTTTATTAGTTTACCACATTGCTTTAAGTAGGTCTCTTCTGCTACGTTTGCCTGTGGACTGCAGAATTAAAGCATCACCTGAGGATTTATGTGAGAATAAATTTTTAAGAGTCTACATTTATTGAGCCTTTTTAGGTCCAGTTCCTCCAGGTTGTTATTTGAATGCAGCAAATATGAAAGTCATTAGCATATTTAAAACTTTACTTTGCATGGCGATTTACACTGTGCGTTCATTTATTGTGAGCTATGATATGTGGTGAAGATGAATAACCCAAAATACGATCTGAAAGTCAACATCTATATATGTTTAATTGAAGGAATTATGGAGGAGGGACTTCAGCTGTGCTTGGCAAATTCAAAAAGTATATCCAGTTTATCCAATGCCAAGTAGTATGAAATGAACAAGATCAAATTATAATGCAATGGTTCATTGGGCACATTTGATTAAGATCATTGTTCATTCACCTAGGACCTGTCATTTAATGTTTACGTCGTTGGAGAAATGCATGATTCGGAGGCTAGTGGTGTGTGTGTTTTCCAAGAAGAGTTATTTGTAGAAGAGAGGTCTTTATTAATATCTTAGCACAGGTAAGCCTGGGCCTAGAATACATTGAATTATGTTCTTTGCCTAATAACTAGATTACATAAGAGTATATTTTTTTCCTTCCCAAGCAATTATACTGGTAGAAATCCTCCAATTGCAAAAATGTATGAGGTTTTAAAGTCATTCCCTTTTCCCTTATGGAAACAGATTACAGTAGTATAAGCACTATGACTGTACCAGTGCAGCCAAAGTAAAGTGATTTTTGTGTCCTTGTGACATGTGTTCATGTCCTCTCTCATATGAGCATGTGGACCTGCTCTTGAGAGCATGTTGGGTGATGTTTGAAACAGGCTGACTCACCAGCTTTAGGGAGCATTAGAGGACACCCAGCCCTGGGCAGTGGTATGCCTGCCTCTGCCCCATGGGAAGACAGACTCTGTGCTACTCTGCTACACAGGCAATGTGAATGAGAATCATAATCTCTCCCTTTTTCCTTATTCCTTTCAAATACCTAGAATGCTGTGTCAGAGTTCTAAAGACTCTGTTTTTGTAGTGCAGTAAAATGCAGTACTACTTCCACTACTAGTGAAAGGCTATGTGATGTGATAGAAAAGTGTACCAAAACTAAGAATGTCACAATTGCAAATAAGCATCTGTCTCAATGAAATCATCACTTCTTACATGACAATAAGAATTTTGCTTTCAGAAATAACCTTGTTTTGGGTTCTAGCACCAGTTTTAACACTCTGGTTTCATACCTTTCTTTTGAATTGTGGCTTCTCCAATTCTCTGTTACGGTAATTCTGATATTCACTGTGCTTTATGTGATAGTTTTTCTGGAGAATAAGATTTATCTTCATACTGATATCCCTAAATTTCAGGCTTAAATCGGTTAAAGGTAGCAGAAATTTAGGTTTGTCCAGGATTACAGAAATAGGAATCAGAAATTTTCTGTATAGTGAAAAAATAGTGCTTGATTCTGAAAGGAAATCTGAATGGCTTTTGTACTCCTCAACTTGAGAGGTTAGCTTGAATGACAGGAAGCTCATGAAATTTGTATGTTGAGCAAGATTAGGGCAAAGCTGACATTTCTATGATGCAGTAACAAATAGATAGCTTTTTTTTTCCCCTAAAGCAAACAAACAAATCAACCCCAAAAATCCTGAAATGGAACCAAACCAATTTCCTGCATTGTCCTTATGTGGTTCTTCCTTGCCTTTTTGACCTTTAAAATATATGTTCTAATGAAATACTTGGCATGACCTTTCTGTTTGTGCTGTGCTCAAAACACAGTGTAAAGGTGTCACTGATTATGAATGTTGACAGACTCACTGTGTAAGCTTATAAAATACAGAAATATTTTACCTCTAATCTTTTACTTACAAAATAAAATTACTGTTCATGAGGAGCACTGTATGACAATATATTTTTAAATTATTTATTAGGAAGTGCTTAATTAAAAGCCACAAAATTCCTTTATTCCCCCCCCAAAATAGATTGGAAAATTGACATAATGTTGCTCATTCTAGTCTATGTTTTGAGGGGTAAAAGAAAGGGGTAATCATGTTTATTTGAACTCAAAGCACTTATAGTCAGGTAAATACACAGGTTTTGCCTCAAACTCCTCAATACAGTATGCTTCACTTTTCCATCTTTGAGGGAAGGGGAATTAATGGACATTCTGAAGTCAGTAAAAAATATATCCTAATTCTACAATGTTATTCACATTAAGAACATTTAAGCTTCTGTCTCTGATGTGTGTTCTTCAAAGTGCTTATGTTGATTACTTGGATTTTTAGCAGCTCTTGACAGAGTTTTGTTATTCCCTGGTAATTAATTTGAGAAACATCTAGGCAGTCTTTCAAACTGAATCCCTACAGTTCTAAATGATAAATGTCTAAATCACAGTTTTTCAGATTGTGCAGAAATTTAAGAATACACCTTGTTCATTAGGGATAATTTCAAGCAGATGCTGCTTACAGCATTGGAGAGGAATATGTCTGACAATTGCAATTTTCTTTTTAGTTCAGATGATTTGTTTCTGTAGTGGCTCTCTGTAAACGCATCTCACTTCTAGAACAAACCTGTTTGAAATGGAAGGTACAAAAACATAATAAAAAATCCAATTATATTTATGTCAAATTTCAGTTAGGTTCGTCTTCATTATTAAATGCAATGTGTTACACTTTTGTCCATACTGGCTAAAATTGTACTGTGTTATGTTTCAGCCAGGGATGCCCATGGTTCAATCTGTAGCCTTTAGTATGCTTGTGTGTCTCTTGCTGTATTAGGAAGCTCCTCCCGAATCCTTGTAGTCTATGGTTTATCTAAAAATAGTCATTCTTCTCACTGCATCAGTTAAAATACAGTACTTGTCTTCTTAGTGGGTTTTGATTTCAACCCTTTTATATTCAAGGACATTTTGTGTCCTTGGTGACATTAATAATCAGATTATTGTTGATTAACAAACCTGCATTTAGTAGCCACATTTAACAGTTTCTTTGCAAACGTGAGGTGGAATCACTGATTTACAGAGCAGTACTATGTGGCTACCTTGAGGCCCAGCCTGACTTCCTCCCTGCTTTCCATCCCAGGGATAGAAAATGAAGAGTGCAAGCCAGCATTTTAGAGATTCCTGACAACAAAGAAACAACCTTCAAAGCATCCACGTAGGGTGTGTAAGTCTGGGGAGAAGAGCTTGGCTTTTCAGAGGGAAATTTTAGCTTAAGTTGATACTGACTGAGTGAAGTGCTCGAACTTTTAAAACAGAATTCTGTGAATTTTCAGGCAAAAGAAGTTCTATCAATGTGGTTTACGTAGGTTGTCCAGCCAAGGACAACAGAAGTACATGCTGTTGGTGCAGTCCATACCACGGCAACTCGATGGTGGGCTGTGTTTGGAGGCTGTACATTCCATGGCCATGCCTGCTGTAGGGCAGAATGTCCTGGTGCATGTCCACAAGGTAGGTCTTACAAGAGATTTCTGTGAATTTTCTGATTTGCACTCCCCATGTTCATGTCACTGGGCTGTTGTTAGCCTGACAGCTAAGAGGAAGCAGTGGAGGCTAATTGGCTTTCCAGCATGGTTTGCCTTCCTGAAGTGATGTACCTGAATGTGAAAGGCAAGACGATGGTGAATAAATGGTTAGTATTTTCATAGAACATTTTCTTTTCCTTGTTTGTTTTTTTCAAACACTTACTCTATTTGTGAAGTGATTTAAAGAAAGTACAGTTAAATGTAATTGCTAGTTGCTTTTTCAATACTGTATAAAGATCATTATCTTTTCCAGTATTAGAGCAGTATGTCTTACTCCAAGAGTACGTTTCTTTTTCTTTGGTATTATTAGTTCCAGGAACCAGATACGTTTTGGATAAGTCACAGGTTTTGTGTCATACAAAATTTTGTTATTTTCTACATTCCTTCTCTTTCTGTCCTTAGAGAGAAGGTACTTATCATAGAGCAATGCAGAAGTTTCTAGTTAAATGGGTTGCAAGGAGGAAATGTATCTGTCCTATTTCCATTTTTATTGAACAAGGAATTTTTATTGGTTTATAAAATAGAGTGAAGTTCAGAAACAAAGGACTGTGCTTCCCATTGTCTCTCTTGTTTTCATTTAAAAATTTTTACTCTGTTCAAGTTTTCCTTTAAATTGCAGGGGAAACCTTACCTTCTTCTTAATTTGCCTTTTTTGTCTGCATTCAAAGGGAGATAATTTAATAAATTTTAGAGTTAGAATCAAGTCATGCAAATGGAATTGAGTAATCCTAAGAGAAGATTTGCTAAGTTGATTGTATTAATGTGACTATCACAAGTTGCTGTGAGTTTCCAGACATTTAATTAGTACTGCTAGCAGCATATTCTTTTTAGCTTTAGATAATATCATTTTTAGCCCTGCAGAGAATCTGTAGCAGCTTCACTGCCATGAGGTGAAGCTCAACTCCAGCTCCTCTCTTTCTCACTAGGGTTCTCCCCTCCCAGATAATTTGATTTTTTTCGGAAACGCAGCCGACTGGGGAGGAAGGCAACCAGCAGGTGTGTAAGTCTGCGCATGGCAATACTTCTTAGTCTGGGGGATACAGCATAGAGAGTTGCTTGGTTAGAACAGAAAATCAAGATGTACAGATGCATTTTGATCACCCTGCTGCTTAACATACCATTGCATTTCCTTCATGCAGCTATGCTGCTTTGAAACTACCTGGATTTATACTGTGCTGGTGGCTTCAGTAGTGCCTTGTTTTGTTAGGTGTAGGGCTTTTGTGTGGGAGTAAGGGTCATGTACACCAAGAGAGTGAAAACAAGAAACGGATTGTGGAACTTGGTTCAAATGGGGTGTAGGCATGTGGGATCTCTAAAGCTGAGGGTGGCAACTGTGCAGGCTGAGATTCATGTTCCCAATGTGACACACAGATCACAGTATTAATCAATTTGGAGTTTAATTTGACAGAAAAGAAAATACAGGCACGTGAAGATAGAGAGAGTTTCATCAGATAGGAGTCATATTGCCAGGAAGTTCTGTAACAAAGGAGCCCCTCAGAACTAGGAGATGATGCCATTACAATTTAAAGAGACTTACAGCAAGAATGATTGCTTAAAGGTAGAAGTTTCTGAGAGCATTAGGAAAAAAGAGATAGTGTGAAGTATGTGTGTGAGACAGGCAGGTTCACTTTTCTCATACATAAAAAGTGAGGCTTACACATGTCCTTAACTGCTGTGGTGAGTGAGTCAAGGTATCTGGTGCTGGGCTTGGGACCTGCTTGCTTTCCATCCTTTCTTCTTCTGTTTCTCTCTCCCTCACACTGGCCTCTTTTGCTATGTGAAAATTCTATATTTATATGAAAAAACTTAACCCGGTTCTTAGAGAGTCTTGTCAGATTGGCCTGTGCTAACAAAAAGGGCTCTTAGCTTGCAAGCTATGTTTGGGACAGAACCACCAGAGAATAAAAGACAATGCTGGATTGAGTCAGGACAGTGGCATATGCCTTCTTCCCCTGGGGAAAAAAACCAGGAAGGTCCCAGAGAGCCATAATGTGGGAAATTCTTTCCAGAGCTGGGTTATCAAGAGCTACCAGCTCTTCCAATCTCCTTCTAGATCCTGGCAGTTGTCCACAGACTTAGGCTATTCATGCCTGAAAGGAGAATTGCATGATCATGCATTCCCATTCCACGTCCATCATTGGTATTGCCATTCCTGAGCTAACACAGAGCATCCAGTTGATATAGAAGCATATGAGATTGACCTCACATCAAGTCCATCTACTCTTCTTTATTGCTAACAGCTGCTGCCTGAGCATGCCCTTAGACATGGCTGGGCAAAACCTCACTGTGTAATCCTTGGATCTGACCTTCACTTTCAGCCAATGTGACTGAGTCAGTACATTGGATGGAAGCCAGGAGCTCTATGTTGGTTTTGTTTGGGTGTGGGTTTTTTTTTTTTTTTCATTTGGATGTACAGCAGGACTTAGAGCTCTCTTGTTATATTTTTCTAGTCTGTGAAGTTTTCCAATTCTAATGGAGAGACAAGGACAAATTGAGCATAACTATGGCAAATAATAACAAGTGGAACAGCCTATTGAAGAGGAAAGTGTGTTCCTGTTGAATTACTCAGAATTTTAGTAAGAATGGGATGATGATGGGAGGGAGGTTGTTATTTGTCTGTTCCTCGCAGACAGAAAGGAATTAGGGTTATGGAACAGAGTGTTTGAAACCACTGTGTGAGTCTGGGAAAAGTGAATGACTCTGCTGACTAATAAATAGATACAGCTGATGGCAGTAAGCCCAGAAGAGCTAATTTTCAGTTTGGAAGTTTCAGAGTTCTCCACATTAGGTGAGGAAAGCTTTGGATAAAATAATCCTTTAGATAAAAGGAGCTGTCAGTGAAGAAAGGAGATCTGAAGTGCCTTGTATTTTGAAGCAAAGCAGTGTGTCCTTGCTACAAAGGCAGCTGACGGTATCCTGGGCTGCATTAGGCAGAGCATTGCCAGTAGGTCAAGGGAGGTCATTCAGCCCCTGTGTTCAGCATGGACAAGCCCATACCTGGAGTGGTGTGTGCTCTCATGGGCTGATGTGTATGTATGGGAGACCATCCAGCTAAGGGCAAAAAAGCTGATGAAAGGAGCAGGATAACTCGCATATGAGGAAAAGCTGAGAGAGCTGTGACTGTTGAGCCTGGAGCAGAGGAGGCTCTTGCTCTTGCTTATGTATGCAAAATACCTGATGGAGAATGCAGGCAGGATGCATCCAGACTCTTTTAAATGGTGCCCAGTGACAGGACCAGAGGCAATGGGCACAAACTGAAACACAGAAGATTCCCTCTGAACATCCAGCAACGTGAGGATGATGGTCACTTGCACAGATTGTTCAGGGAAGTTGTGGAATCTCCATGGAGATAGCCATGGCGATATTCAAGAGCTTCCTGGACACTGTCCTGGGCAAACAGTTGTAGGTGGCCCTGATTGAGTAGGGATACTGGGCCAGATGACTTGCAGAGATCCCTTCCAAACTCAACCATTCTGTCATTTTATGAAAGTAGAGTTATTTCCTTTGAAGATGGTTGGAATATTCTCACCCCTCCTCCTCTTTTGTAGGAGTGGAAAAAACCCAACAGTATCTTGGACCTTTTCTTACTGTGTTGGTTAACAGGAAACAGAACCAGTTTATGCAGACTAAAATGCAATCAAAATAGCCAGAGTAATGAATAATGAGTGGTGACAGGAATAGTAGCAGCTCCTGACCTATGTAACAATTATAACAGCACTTTTTGTTCTGCCTAACAGCTCCTGGGAGAGACCTTAAGTGGGTGTGAGGCCACAGGAACCTGCAATAGATGGGGGAGTGTTCACAGCAGTGGATAATTTAAAATCTTCCTGCTGTGATATCTATAACTAGCCTTGAAATGTTCTATCCATTTGGGGATACATCATTAGCTAATGAGAAGTATGAGGTGCCTAAGACTATTTAAGTATTCTAGTTTGAATTAAGATAGAAGCCTTTGTGAAGGCTGGAGATGATTAAACAGTAGATACAGTTATCTCAGATTTTAGCCCTGCAGGAGTGACTAAGGAGACGCAGAGTTCATGAACCCTGTGGCTGAAACTAGAGATGACTTTTCTCTCAAGAGATAGCAAAACAAGTGACCTTGGAACAATTCCTCTGGGTGTTCCCAAGGCTTGCCTGGAAATGATATTGTTAAAATTGAATGCTGAGCCTAGGGATGGCAGCAGTACTGGCCGAAATTCAGCTGGAAGTGTACCTAGGCAGCAGACCACCAGAAGTCTCCAGACCCTAAGACATTTCACTTGTAGAATACAAAATTTACACATTCAGACAATCACAGAAATCCTTTAAAAATCCAGGGAAGTACCTGGAATTGCTGAATAACACGAATAGGCTCAATAGATAGTATCAAAAGTACAGAAGTCTAAATACTCATTTTTAAAGTTTCAATCATCCATTAAGGAAAGAAAAGAAAGTTTTCCACAAGGAGTCAGTCTCATGTACATGCTCAAGTTCAGTCTCTCATGTTTGGACAAAAATTCCTGTATTTATTTCCAGTTGTTCTGGACTTTATTCTGTATTCTGTATATCGGTGAGGACTTCATTCTCAATGAACTATCCCTGAAGCTTTTCTTGCTTGTGGGCACTTGCCCCTATGGGTTTTTTCTGCTTGTGTTGGAATTTAGAAGAACTGAAGAAGTGCTTTTTGCAGGTTTGCTATGGTTTGTTTGTTTGGTTTTTTTTTAACAAAGACCCACTTAGCTCTATGATGCCTAGGGCATTAGTTTTTTGGGCTAGGAGAAATACAGTTGCTGATTCTGAGCTATATTTCCTCTTTGCTGTTGATCTGAAGTGAAAGGAAATTCATTACGCTTTGCCTGGCTCTACAAAGTCAGGTCTTTCCATCTTGTGGCTTTGTTACCTATGAAACTAAGATGATCAGAGAAAGCAAGGCAGAAACCATGCTGCTGGCTACAAGCTCTTGCCTTCAGGCTTTGACAGCGAGCAGTGAGCAGTACTCTTGTGCAGGGCTCCCTGGCTCAGTTGCAGAATAACCTTCCTGGATTGTCAGAAAGACCCATGCAGACCCTCCATCTGGTTTGAAGAGTTTAACAGGGTTATTTGTTTAAGAAGCTGATTTTAATTGGATAATAATTTGAACATGGGCATAGTGATTCCTATATCATTGGATCATTAACTGAATGCAGTAACAAATTAATATAAATTGGTTATGAATACATGTAGGTGGGACACAAGAAGTTACCTAAATTAGGTTTGAAACAGCCTAGCAATATATTGTTCTCAAGTTCATTCTGAACCTTGTGGAATTTTCCAAGGACTATCACAGACCTTCAAATGTCTTGAAGGTTATGGATACACTTAATCTCAAATCTAGGGCTTAGCATTAGTGTCTATTGTGCCTTTCCTGCTTCAGGAGTCATCTAACCATTCTCCCTCCCTGGCAGAAGCCTTTAGCTTCAAGGTCTGTACAATTCAGGATAACACCTAGCTATTTGGTTTCTATCCCTCATCTTGATTCAGCCAAACCCCTAGGCTAATCATCCTTGAAATACCTGCTGACCTCAGATGAGAACATAGTAAACATAGCCTTACTTCTGCCAGCATCTTCTTTCATCCTAGCTATGCTGGTCTTGGGGGACCTAACATTTTTGTACTACCAGTAGTCCAATTCCAAATCTCAGTTTTACTCAGTTCTAGCTAGACTTCTGGCTAGAACACCTCTATTTTGCAGGCTCCTGAGCATTCCCTGGCCCAGATTAATGATACGCTGGAAGTTTAGCTCTCCCCCTGTTGGCCCAAACACAAATCCTAGTCACAATCCTGACCATAATCTGAATATCCTGATTTCTAAGGCAGTTCCTAACTGTTCCTTGGATACAATTTCTACGACTGGACAGACTGATATGTTCCAGACTTAGTTGTCCCTGTTGGTGCTGTAAGTCATCTTAGCTCTGCGTGCTGGGGATGGTTCACTAGGAAATTGAATTTTTTCATTCCAGCCTTATAAAAGCCTAACCTTGCAGACTAATAATTGCATGTTTTCTCAGCTAGGATTAGGGCAAAACCTAAAAATACTAAAAATCAGGTATTGTCTATTCTCTGATGTGTATATCCCACAAACCCATAATAGATCACCAGTTCCTCCTATCCCTAACCCTTTCTGCTTAAGTCTGGAGTTATAGACATAGTCCATTGTCTGCCTCAAAAATAATTGCTTTTTACCGACGCTGACCTTATATTACTTCTGTGGGCAACATAGGATATGACAACAAATAGTCCATATTAAAGCTGTTTTTCCAGATTCTTCTGTCTCAAGACCTGTATAATCCTAGTCCTGTATATACCTGGGCATCAACATCTCTGTGACAGCAGATCTTGCTTTATCCATTGTTAGTCTTCCAAAATTTGTCAATAAATCTCTCTTCACACACTTCCTCCCTGCCCCCACTCCATCTTCTGTCAGCCTTAACCTCCCGCTACAAAATTTAAACGGATATTAAACCAACTCTTATCTTTTACATTAATGTATCATGTATTCTAAATTTGTAACTTTTGAGAAAAATAACAAATGGATAAATAAAGATTATCCTTTATGAAGCACATGGAGTTCAAATAAACTTTTAACCCAAAAGCTCTTTCAAAAAAATAAGCTGCTATCAGACAAAATGGAAGTTACTCTTTGGGAGGGGTTAAAAGATTATGAAGAATCAATTTCCCAATAGGGAAAATGTCAATGAGAAAGTCTTATCAAATAGATCTGTACTGTTTAATATAGCCATAAATAATCTGGAAAAAAAAAGAGTGACTAGTGAGTGTTACTATCCAAATAGTGAGAAGTGCTTCTGCCTAAATTAAGGTGCAAACGAGACCATATGCCAAAGTCAATAATATGTCAATAATATATTATTTATTTAACAATAAAATGTGAGCTAGAGAGATAGAAAGATATAGGAAAGAGAAGGGGGAAAGAGAGAATGAGAGAGAGACACAGAGACGCAGTCACCACCCATAGATCCAGCAATGTCCTCTTGGTCCTTCTACCATCAAGAAGCCCTGGGTGAAGAGGTCTTGAGTTGTGCTTCTGGCTGTGGGGATCCTGAATCATGCTGTTGGTGGTGGGGGTCCCAGGTTCTTCATCTGGGTATGCCACCTTTATAAAGTCCAAATTCTGGGTATCCATGGAAACATGTTCCTAATTTACATGAGGAGTAAGGATGGGTGGTGCCTTCATCTGCACACTTCCTTGGGGTGGGTGTTTAGTGGTTGCAGATACTGCCTGTCCAATGCTTCAGGGTGATCTCTGTTTGACCGCTGATATGTGTATACAGTTTGTAACAGTGATAATTTTTGTCCAGTTACATTAATCAGGATGTGCTAAACAGATCTCACCTCCACCAGGCCTGGAATTAGTGCAAACTCACCTATTTGTGCTTATCTCAGGTTAGTGCCGCTGGGGTGGGGGTTCGGTAGTTGGAGATACCACCTGTCTGATAACTCGGGGTGATCTTTGTTGACCAGTGATATGTGTATCCAGTTTGCCACAGTGGGAATTTTTGTCCAGATATGTTAATCAGGATGTGCTAACAAGATCTCACCTCCATCAGGCCTGGAATTAGTGCAAACACATATCTTTTGTGCTTAGCTCAAGTTGGTGCTGTAGAGCCTAGTGTGTCTTATCTTAGGGTGAGTCCTTTCGTGGCCTTGGCAGTGTTTGAGACAAGCAATGTATTCTGTAACTCCTTACAGTGAGATAATTCAGTCTTGTGATGAATTTTTTAAGGTAGTTAAAACCATGAAGGTATAGAATCATAGAATTTAAGGGTTGGAATGGACTTTACGGATCATCTAGTCCCAACCCTCACTGCCATGGGCAGGGACACATCCTCACTAGATCAGGTTGTTCAAGGCCTCATCCAGCCTGGCCTTGAACACCACCAGGGTCGAGGCAGCCACCATGTCCCTGGGCAACCTGTTCTAATGTCTCACCACTCTTAGAGTAAAAAACGTTTTTCTAATATCTAACCTAAACTTCCCCTCCTTCAGTTTGAATCCATTACCCCTTGTTCTGTCGTTGTAATTCCTGACAAAGAATCCCTCTCTGGCTCCCTTTTAGGCCCTTCAGATAATGAAAAGTTGCTATGAGGTTTTCACACAGTCTTCTCTTCTCCATGCTGAATAGACCAAACTTCCTCATCCTTCCACATAGAGAGTTTTGGGTTGAAGGGACCTTAAAGATTGTTTAGATCCAATCCACCTGTCTTGATCCCCTAGAGCAGGTTGCTCAAAGCCCTGTCCAGCCAAGCCTTGAACATTTCCAGGGATGGGGTGGGGAGAAGGAAAATGGATATGGGCTCCTCTGGCTGCACTGAAGGTGTGATGCTTTTGGCTTCAGATCTATAGATCAGTCCCCAGACCTTTTTTCTCCACAGCAATGTAGGCTTCGTCTTAGTATACGTTTACATGTGCACACAGCTTTCAACTTCTCCAAAACAGGCATATATGTATATGCATGATATATCTATATACTATGTAGATATATATATATATCTATATACTGTATATCTATAGTATATAGATGTTATATATCAGAGGTTTGAGTCTTCTCTGTAGGGCTAAGGAAGGGGGAAAAGCAGCTATTGCATAAAGAGGGTTATGTTGGGGATGGGGACAATATGGCATAAAACTTCCTGTCTGCTGAAATACTGAGGTATACTGAGAGAGAGTGGGATATTAAAGAGACACGAGCTGAAATCAGATAGGAAAATGAAGTTTGATTCTTGTAGATTTGCATATGTCACTTAAGCAAAATTTACATATTTCCTTAACAGCAAATTACCACCATAAATTATAAAGGTACTTTCCAATTAACAGTTGTGCATTTAACCTACCATCTGTAAATACAGGCACAGAGGTGATATTCAAGCCACACAACACACATGGAATCTCTTCACTCTTTGTATAGTAGAATCTCTAGAATAATTCTTGTTTTAAAAAAATAAAATAAAATTTGAGATTTTCCTGCATCATTCATGCAATAGAAAAACAGACAAGTTTGAAAGAATTAAATGGAAGGCTTAATAAAGTCTTATGTGGAGACAGAGCAAAAGCTCAGGTATCTCACTCCAGGAATGGATTTTGCCTGCTTGACAGTGCATGATGACTCTTCTAGCTCTACATTGCTTCCTCTGAGGTAAAGAACTGTGCAAATTTGATTTTCTTCCCATGCTGAGTAGTGTATATAGGATGGTTACATTTCATCTTACTATGAGATTCCACATTGTTGTAATTTGATTCTGTTGGAATTTTTGTTTTTATTCACATCCCTCTACCTTTTCTAAATCAATATCCAATCACTGTTGCTTCAGGTGAAAAATCTGCAATTCATTAAGGCTTGTCTGAAAGAAGAGTATGAGCTTTATCTCAATAATGTGCATGCCAAAGTTTAATGAATCATTTAAATATTTTTCATTGTTTTCCACTTCGCATGCAATGGAAGTATCATTTTGAAGTTAACAGAGAGCAAGGTAGCAGGGCTAAACCAGAAAACACATTTATAAAACACCTTTTATAGGGCTTCCTACCTGAACAGCTCATTTGCCCATTCTTGAGAAGGTTAATCTTACTGATGTTAAATTAGCAATCACCCACACATTTTTTCATTCTTGGGTTGGATCTGTCTTTTTCAGTTCTTGTGTAACAGAATCTTTCAATATTCTGAAGTGTTAAAATAGTGATGTTTGCCTTTATCCCCATGTTTTCTGCACATAAACTGATGTCTTCAGCTGTCTGGGGGAGAATGATTTCTTTTCCTTCTACAGAGAAGATGGAGCTAGTGTTGTTTAAGTAGTACACAGGTAAAGGATGGGGGGCAGCGGACACAAGCTGCCTCAAGGAAAATGTTAATTAGACATTAGGGAAAAAAAGTCATAGGCAGTCAGATACTGGAACAGGTTGCCTCAAAAAGTTGTGGAAGATGTTTGAAAATACTCTGAACTCAATTGGATAAAGGCCCTGAGCTACCTTATCTAATGGCGAAGCTTTCCCTTTTGCACGGTCAGGCTCGATGACCCCCTGAGGTCCCTTTCAACTTAAATTAGTATAGGATTCTGAAATACTTACCAAGAAATAATCAAGATGCCTGTGCTAAGAACTGACCTTCTCAGGCTGTACTGCCCTTATTTCAGTCAGAACATTACTTTGACTGATAAAATGTGCAGCATTTTTGTAAGCCTAAAGCTGTTACCTGTTGCATGGTGAGGCTGTCAAAGTTGATGTAAGTGGTCTGTATCTCTAGTCATTAGCATTAATGTGCAAATTAGTGTTTTTATCTTACCACGTGTTTTTTGCAACTCATTGGGGAGGGAACTGCTAAGGATGGTAATTTTTTCAACTGGATGAATCTAGGCGGTACTGTCTCATATTGGTAGGAACAATGCATTTGTTCCTACCAAACAGCATTTGATAAAGCTGAAATAGCTTGATTGACTCCATTAGGAGACACTGGCCTTGATTCAAAAGGTCCTGCTAATCCTTATCCAGGGGAATTACAGAAGGGTATGGAGCAGTGTGTGGCTTTAGGAGAGATTCAGCCTGAGACTAGTGAAAATCTGAGTTCTTCAGTCTGTGAAAATATTAAAGAATTCAGTAAAGTCTTCTTGCCGTAAATTGCCTCTGCTTTCGAAATGGCCTTTTTTACATGAAAAATTTTGATTATCCAGGGGAATTACAGAAGGGTATGGAGCAGTGTGTGGCTTTAGGAGAGATTCAGCCTGAGACTAGTGAAAATCTGAGTTCTTCAGTCTGTGAAAATATTAAAGAATTCAGTAAAGTCTTCTTGCCGTAAATTGCCTCTGCTTTCGAAATGGCCTTTTTTACATGAAAAATTTTGATCTAGCAACCCAAGTTA
>NW_008664208.1:0-25810 GCF_000695815.1 Acanthisitta chloris | reverse complement strand
AGGTCTTTTGGGCAGTTTTTGGAAAGTTTACTTCAGTCTTCTAAAAGACAAAACAAAAATAAGGAAACTGGAGACTGACTGTGTCTTTTGAGGCCATATCACATATATGTTTGCACAAATAAAGTACTAAGGCTTCAGGGATTAGCCCAACAAAATATGAAATTGTGTGTTAGAATACATTTCCATTTAAATCTAAGAATAATTGGAAAAATTAAGCTAGGCAGAAATAACATAATAATGAGTTTACCACTCTACACTGTAAATTCTTGAAGCATAACTTAATGTATAAGCAATTATAACCTTCAGAGAGAGGAAATAGGGCACCCAAGGCACTTTTGCCCTTGTCTGGTTTTTGTGGTTTGGCAGTGAGGAGAAGCTGTAGAAAGAAAACCTTGTAAGCTGAGTCCACGCATTTATTTTTAGTTTTATATGAGGCATTTGCTAATGGCAAAATGTCCTTGAGGTTAGAAAGAGGGTTGGTTGTTTTTTTTTTTGGCACAGCCAAGTTTCTACATTCCAATTTTGTTATGATTTGCTCTTTGCAATTAATAATAAAGCAGTTTGAGAGGAAACAAGGGAAAGTAATGAGACTAGAGAGGCCAGGTTATTAACCCAGTGTTATTTTCCCCCTTATAAGCAGCAAATGTAGTCTAGAGCATGCAGGTACCATTAGGTCTATTCCATAGACCAAATCCTATTCTTTTTTACTACAGATTTACACTCATGTAATTTCCTTGAGTTCAAATGATTTCAAAATGCAAAATATTGCAGGAAAGTGGCACTAGGATGACCTGGAGAGTCTGTCTTTCCCGAACAAGTTAAAAGTAACAGGCTTGTTTAGCCTAGCAAGACAAAGTAGAAACATATCCAGGGTAAATGCTAGGAAACAGGAGTTAGAAGACAATGGTTAAAGGTGAGCCAGACGTATTCATTTTTCCATGGGTAAAGCTAGGTTAAATGCTAGAAGAAGGTTCCTAACATTCATAAGGGCATTGGCATTGGATGCATTTGATAAAGCTGAAATAGCTTGATTGACTCCATTAGGAGACACTGGCCTTGATTCAAAAGGTCCTGCTAATCCTTATCCAGGGGAATTACAGAAGGGTATAGAGCAGTGTGTGACTTTTCTTCCCTCTCTCCAGAACTTTTGGCTATTTAAAGAAGTTTCAGTATGATGATTATTTGTTTTATGGGGAGTGTGATTTAAGCAGTAAAATGCCAGTCGTCATAGGTGATACAAAATGCAGAATTGTATTTTGTTTTGGCAGAAAGCTTTCCAGTATGTTCATTTGCCTAAATCAGTCATTATTTCTAGACCTAAAATAATTCCCTAATTTTTTCCCTGAAAATTCCAAATTGCTTTAAAAGTATTTTAACAACATAGGGAGAATTATATTTATCATACTGAGACTGAGCTTGTATAAATTTGTAAGCTTTTAATTTTTTATTATTGTCTTTTCCTTCTTGCCTCCTTTCCCTTCAATAGGAAAATATGTTTCTCATGGATTTACTGGTAGAATTACTTCTTACTACTTTTAAGCTGGTTTTGAATCACTGAATTTGGTCATATCACTGTCTTATAGTAGCTTTTTCTGGATGATGGCCTGTTATCTTTTGATTAATTTCTTTGTCTCCTGGGATGCAAATGTGCGTTTGTGATCTTTGGGTAGAAAACCTGCCATGAACTTGAGCTTTCTTCTGCTTTCTGGTCCTTAATTAAGCATAACTGACATACTATTAGTAGGGATGATAGCTTCCTGTGGAATAGCTGGCAACAGCACTGATTCTGCTGTTATATTTATTTATGAGATATCACAGTAGGTGGAATTGTCACTTTGTTCACTGAAATATCTGTAAATCAGGAAGAATCTGTCTCTTTCTATGCAGAGAAACTTATTCTCGTTCTGATTCAGTAGTAGATAGGGGTGACCTTAAAAGTTTTGTGAAAATTACTAGGTGAACTTGATATGTTTTTTTAAAGGACTTCAAGAGTAAATGGAACATTTGGGCAGATTCTCAGCTGGTCTAAATTAGTATCACTCCACTGAAGTAAGTATAGAAAAAAGCAGTTTAACCAACTGACAGTCCCTCAGGTTATGCATTTCTTTCTTGTTTTGTTGATGATTTTGAAAAGAGAGGACTCCAAGTGAACTTTTTGACCAAATTATTCTGTTGGGGGTCAGAGCAGGTCACAGATAAAATAAGAGTACAGATCAACTCCAAGCTCTTTCCACATGAGTTATATCCTAATCATGGCTTCATGCACTCCCAGAACTTGTTTCCCTGCAGCCTCTCTCCTGCTTCTGCCTGACCCTGATCTGGAATTAAATTGTTTTCAGAATCACTGTAGCATATACTGTATTACAGTGTATAGCAAATAAAAGTTGGAAATTTGGCATATTCAAGACTAAGAATTGTCTCATCTACTCTAGAGCACTTTCAGGGAGCAATTCATCCAGTGAAAGCACCAGCATCTCCAAAATGCTCCTACTTACAGGACTGCAACTTAATATTAAGCAATTGATGAAGTATTAAGACAACATGATGTAACAATTCAGTCTACAAGTGAGTTAATTCCTGTTAACAGTCCTGGTTGGATTTCCTTATGGGTAATGCTTTGTCAGATGACTGCCACCCTCACTGTTCAATATAGCATTGCGGGTTTTGTGGCATACTTTGTTATGTTTGTAACATAAGGATTTTTTCTTTAATAAAAAAAAACAAAAAGCAAAATTATTTTTCTCTTTGTCTGGAAACATTTTTAAAATGATGCTGCAAAGTTCTATTCAAATTTAAGTCTTTCTGCTGTGAATTCTGGCAAAACTCTTTCATTTTCCGAAAGAGGAGTGGGTTTTGGATAAACAAAATAAGGTCCTAGAAACATTATTTTTTAAGCAAGTTCATACTTTAATGTTTATTTTCATGTAAATAGTTTCTAAAACTTCAATACCTACATGACTTAGGTCCACGTTTCCTCCACTTAGTGCAAGAAATATTTCAGTGTGGATTGCTTCCTATGCTTGTAGAAGGCAGAGTCTGAGCCTCAAATGTGTTCTGAACTACCTCCTTCTGGTAATTGCTTTTTGTAGGGGCAGGACATCTCTGTGTACAGACCCCACAACAGGAGAAGCCAAAATATCATTCAGGAACACGTCATAACATGATTTCACCAGGCCCTCCTGAATTTTGAAAGGAAAGATGTTGAAATGCTGATCCTTTATGCCACATCTCCCTTCCTTAATCTTACCCCTATGACAGGTATGTTCATTAGCTTAATGAAGTCAAACATTTTTAATTTTTTTATCCACAGTTAAATAATGGGTAATAATAACCCAGGGATACAGAGCCTACATGTTTGTGCATGCTCATTTCCTGCTGGGTCTGATAGCGGAATGAGGCTGTGCTAGTTCCCCTCCTGCTCAAACTGAGAGGCTGCTCTGTAAAACTGATCAGACACTTTTTATTCTGTGAATAGTTTAAAAATTAGTCAGTGAGATCTCTTTAAATAGTGCATATATTTACCTTAATTTCTCTTTTAAATACTCTTCTATTACAGTATAATCTTCTGTTAGAAGAGTTTATTCTCTCTGTTAGATACTCTTCTTTTAGAGTAATAGTGGGAAGCTATGCAGCATAACCATCCAATAATAGCTATTAATTATTCTGTAAATTAAAGCCGTGGGCAGGAGTGTTGTTGTATGCATGTGGTGAGAATATGGTAAGAAATAGAAACTTCATGTTGTACAGTGAAGTAAGGCTCTTTCCCCCCCCCTGTAAATTGCTTTTTTTTAAAATTTCCTTGGAGTTTGGTTTAGCTTAGAAGATATATATTGTATAAATATGATTTTAAAAAATGTATTCTAGTTTAATATTAGTAAATTGACAGAGTGCTGATGTAACCGTTTTGAACAAGTTAGATTTTATTTTTCATTAGTGAAAGAAAGCTTCTTAATTCTCCCTCTGTAATTACACTTATTACACTATTTTTTATTTTTCCAGTATTGTGAGCATTTAAACACTGAACAGCTTGTTTCAACCTTTGAAAATTCAAGCCTTAATGAAAAATGTTAATATGATCAGCTCTAGTTCTTGCTGAATGGAAAAGAACATAAGTGCAGCACAAAAACATACTTTTCCTTTGACTTTTTTTAGTTAGTCTTTGCATTCTTTTTGAAATGCCCATGTTCTGTCACTTTGCTCTTAGAAATTAACAGCATTTTCAGTGCTCTGCAAAAAATTGCAAATTGAGTCAGGCCTAGTTTCTTCATAACTTTTTCGTTTTAGAAAGACAGCATTCAGGTATAATTTCACATGCTTTTCTGCTTTCTAAACTGTGCCGTTTAAACTGCAGCAGCAGAAGTTTTCTTCTGTTGCCACTTGAATATGCTTAACTGTGCCGTTTAAACTGCAGCAGCAGAGGTTTTCTTCTTTTGCCACTTGAATATGCTTGTACTTTATATTGAAATCAAGAGGATGTCTGCATGAGGACTGAGAACTGAAAATACACTAGTGGAAGGGTTTCTATTCTGAAGTGGCTAAAGAACTTGGAGTTCGAACTGAAACCTGTGGAATTATAAGAGAAATGGAACACAGAAAAGCCAGCTTGTTCCTACTGCATGGGCTATTTTAGGAAAACTTGCCTCTGAACACCTAAAATGCAAAAAAATCTCAAATTCTATTTCTCTGACCCGATTTGTCCTTGGATATTCAGATACAACCCCCCCCTTCCCAAAGTCACTATGAGGCAAAATCAAATTGACTGGGGACAGATTGAGCAGCCTGAAGTATGAAATCTGCTTGGTGATGAAGTACCCTCATAGGAGCTCTTCTCCCTGGGGCTATGGGCATTGTAAATGTAGCTGGTAACAACAGCCGACTAATACAGTCCCTTGGGATCTCTCCTGGAGATCTCTCTTGTGGCTTAGGACCTTAACTCAGGCTTCATTAAGTGCCCCAACACAAGAGGGAGAACTGTGGATACATGCTTTGGCCAATGCTGATCAATGTTGGCATTAATCCATAGGCACTTCTAACACAAAAAGTTCTATTTTCTGTGATTCTGTTCTGACTCAATGCAGTTAATGGCCTTTCCTGAGAAATGCAGCAGCAGTCAGTGACAAATGAGGTGAGGACTCAGAGATGAACCAGAGGAGAGCTGGCTGTCTGTGCTTTGGAACTTCTGTAGTATTTACGATTAAAGCCTGGCTTCTCCTGTCTCAAGTGTATGTATTTTTAAAAACTTTTCGAGAGAGCTGGGTCTCCATCCTTCAGCAGAGAAGGGGGTGTTCTGGCCTAACCCGTGGTAGAGCACACAGTGATTTGCTTGAAGCCCATGATAGACCTGGGACTTGAGCTTGGACCTGGTGAATGTAAGGACATGCTCTGAACCAAGAGCTTGCATTCCTTCTGGTCAGGCTCACAGCTTTCGAGTAAGCGGGTGGTTTTGCTTCATTGTTTTCTGATGCTGGTTTTACATGTGGTGGACAATTCCCTCGTGATTTGGAACAACGTGTTTATTGTTCCATATGAGATTGGCTCCCCAGGGAGTTCATCTGTGCGGCAAACATTAATGTACTTTGCTCAAAGTTGGAGGCAGAGGCAGCGGAGAAACAGAAATCGCTGTAATAGCTGTGTCCCACTGGAGGGCTCTCTAGCACTTGCAGTAATCCTCCTCTCCAATGGCTATCTCAGTTTTAGGGCTCTCTTCCCTGCAGTGCAGTGCAGAGCTTCTCCCCTGCAGCAGAAGAAATGGGTTTAGAGATGTGGGGGGTGCAAGACTCGTTCCTGCACTCCCCTGTTTGTATTTTTAATCACTGCCCTCAGTATTGGTATCAAGCAATTGACATGCTAAATATACCTCAGCATTTAATGTTATTCATTGTATTTTGATTTTTGTGTTGATTTCTGAGTAGGTTGGTTAAAGATCTTCACTGCTTCTTAGCTGATTACAGCTTTAGAAAGGTAATGGCAATTATTCTGGAATTGTTCCCTTTATCGTACTTCAAATTTTAATAGATGCCTTCAGTACAATCCAACTACTTAGAGTACTGTAAAGGGAAAATGACTACACTTGGAGTTAGCTGCTTTGCTCTTTCTTGGTCATTTTGCTTTTAATTTCATTTAGTGTAAAAATAAAGTCATTGCTCAATTTAATTCATGGACAGTTTTAATTTTCTGTTGAGATTTCAGGTGGTTGTTGAGTGTTCAGGAGTCAAGTGCTTTAGAAGGGTACTCTAACTAGAAAGCTCAAGTGATTTTGCAGGAAAGTGTATAAAGCCAAGCTAGTAGTCTGTTTTGTGTGTAGCAATGCAATAGCTTTCTCCAGCTCTCCATTTCACCTGAAATGAGTTAGATGTGGCAGGACATGTTAATCAGTAATTATAAATGAACTTCTGTGGCTATCATAACTTTTCAACTGCTCTTAAAAGTATGAATTCTTGGCATTTTAATTTCTTTATAAATACCTTATGTTCAGACTAGATTTTATCCTAGCTTACTCTGAAATTTAGCTAATGTACCTAGTTACTTTTGAATTGATACTTGTCTTTTTCCTGGATCTGTTGCAGAATGTTTAAAAGCCTCATATTTTAAGTTGCATGCAAATATTAGCTTCTTCAAGAAATTCCCTTTACTTGGTGTGGTAAGCTAGGTTGTCTTTTGTCTTGTCTTTATGTATCAGCAATCACCTGAGCCTGTTCTTACTGACTCTCAGCTGATGGAAGAGGACTTCTGGGGCTGTTGACTACAAATCATGATTCTTTCCTATAGAAATTCAGTACTATGATTTGCCTGTAGGTATCTGAAATAAACTTCCAAATGTTTCGTTTTAACCACACTGACAATTTCTTCTAAGCTGTCAGTGGTTCTTGCTTCCTACTCCCCAAAGCAGCTTTCTGTATTCTTTTTCCCTTCCCAGCCCACTGCACATGTTGAGGCTTATTCTGGGATTTAAAAAGAATTACCCTTCTCTAAGTTATCTGTGTGTTGCTTGAGAGGGGCTTCAAATAATAATTTAAAAAATCTCCACTTTTACCAGAAATTGTTCAGCTGTGAGGCAAATTATTATTGGTGGAACTTTCCTACTCAGCCAAGTTCTTAGCCAAGGAATACTCTGTGAGTTCATGTGAATGATGTTTTTCCTTCATCCTTCTTGATGCTCTACTATTATTATTTACTTTGATAGCAAAACTATCAAAGTGTTTAATGTTCTTCACTTAGAGACAACAGTGTAGAGAAAAATTCCTAATTATTATGAGCATGGAGATGTTAAGATTTTGTATTAAATAGGAGGCAATTGTAGCACAATGGCTTGTCTGGTGAATATCATCTCAGGAGCACTTTTTTTTTGTTTGTATACCCTATGTGCTTTGTAATTTCTATTTCATCCTAGTAGTCCACCAGAAATGCAACAGCTCATGTCGACCCTTTACAGAACTGGAGAAAAGTACCTGTGTTATCTGGAAACTCTGTTAAAATTCACATGGCAATAAAAATAGCTGAAATCCTTTCCATTAGAGACATTGTGGTGTCAGTGAAGTGTAACATACAAACCAATATTGAACAGACTGCACAGTTTATAGTTTCTAAACTGCACAAAATTTTATCTCTATCAATATATTTAAAAATAGTTGCAAATTTTTCAGAGATGTAGACATGTAAATGAAGGAATTTTGCTGAGGCAATTATAGTGTCTCCTGCTGCTGTGCCAAAATTATTAGCCTGATACGCGAAACCTCCCACTGTTTGCAGATCTCTGCAGTAACTGGAGATTTAAGGTTTAGAACCTGGAGGTGAGCTGAAAAGATGTTGTAAATAACTGCAGAGGTTTCAAACCTGATGGGATGACTGTGCTGTTCTAATACCACTGTGCCTGTCCAGGAGGATTTGCCGGTCACTATAAAAGCTTTGGGATGTCTTGTCTTTGTGAGTAATGCAGGAAGGGACTGTAATCAAAGCATTCAGGTGAATGCTTCTAAATGTGCTTATGGGCTAAAGACATCCACTTTTCAGAGCTTAAAAGATTCTGTGA
The DNA here is from genome assembly GCF_000695815.1 of Acanthisitta chloris. Lineage (NCBI taxonomy): Eukaryota > Metazoa > Chordata > Aves > Passeriformes > Acanthisittidae > Acanthisitta > Acanthisitta chloris. The sequence continues at coordinate 17,781 of NW_008664208.1, read as the reverse complement.
ATCCCCCAATGGGTTGATGATGTCACAGCAAAGTGGGGAACAAGTCTTTCCACGTTAGAAGCTAGCCTTGCTTCATCTTTTATTTTCTCTAAGAGGATGAAATTGTTGCCTGTTGTCACTGAACATCTCATAACACCATTCTGTAGAAGGGCAGCAGGGCACCTTCTCTGGGGTCACAAAGGCAGTGAGCAGCACAGTCAGAAACTGAGCCTGGCATCCTTTCTCCCAGCCCTATGTTGCATTCTTTTCCTTGCTGGCAAGTTGAGAGTATCATATATATGCATAAGTAAAGAAATCATGGTAAGCTACTTAAATCTAATTATCTGTGGCTTTTAGGCTTACATATACTTCTGTGAAATTAAGAAGGTGTTCAGAAATGTGCAGTATTTTTTGAAGTTATTTGTGCCTTATATATCTAAATTTCTCTCTAAATGAACTCAAATGTTCCTTGTGTCCATCAGCATTTCCATATTTTCTATATATGAATTAGATGATGAGAGTATTGGGAGAGTTTATCTGCAAAAGTGAAAATATTTTCTTTGAAATTTTTCTTCAGTGATCATTAAAAATTAGGCAAACATACATCTGTGCCTATCAGTTACTTTATTACTCATTTTTTAATGAGAGAATTAATTAAAAAATAGAGAATTATTATCTTCAGGTATACCTAGATGATGCTTGAATCATGGCTCTTTTTTATTTGGAGCTGCTTCATAGGTCCTTCTTATTTCATGCATATCAGTTATGGTAAGTGAACTGAAGTGTAATCACAAAGCTTGTGGGTATTTGGATCTCTGTTTGCAGCTTAGGACCATCAATTTTACCTAGATTGTTGCTGCTTCAGAGGACCTGGAAACAGGTTCTTAGATGTGTTCAGAGTGTACTGAATCCAATCTATTTGTGCAGGCAGAGTCTTAACCACATGGATGCAGATGTCAAAGTACTCCTGCTCCTACCCTGTAATTCTGAGCTGGGGATAAATCAAAATGGATGTGACTGTGTCTCTCTGACTAGATTTTTGTCTTGTTCACCAACATTTTATCTCTTAATAGATTCTGATACTGTAAAAATAAAATTAAAGTTCTTTTTTCTTATTAGTCTTTCACTTTATAGAAAGACATGATTACGTGTCCATTTATTTTTTGACATTGTTAAAGCAGAGAGTTGGTCCAGCTGTGAATCTATCAGCTGTAAACAATGCTCTTTGCCTTTGGCCAAATTTTAGTCTCCTAATGTTTTCACTCTGCCTGGAGTGAATCACTGTGACCAACAAATCCCTGAAAATAAGAACATATAATGGAAAAGCTGACAAGACCCTTAACAATAGCAGAGCCATGAGCTTTGGTATAAACAATGTAATAACAGAGTGGATTTGATTGTCATCCTGGAATTTCACTCTTTTGTGGCATTTCTTGTCCAATTGCCTGCATGACTGTTTCACAGCAATACTTCTTGGCATATTCCAAAAGCTGTAGTTATTCATCTACAGGCTCCTGCCATAACTCAGCAATAAAATGTACATTGGGATGTTAACTGCTCTTTCTTTTAATACAGAATAAATATAGAAAACCACAGCTGGCTCTGGGATAAGGTAGTAGTTAAATTAGGCCTAAACAGCTAATTCTCTGGTTGTGACGTGTTGGGATGTTGAGGCATGTCAGCATGGGATGCTGTGACAGTGCCTAGCTGTGTGCTAATGATTTACTGTGAAGCTTCAAGAAGATCATGATCCCCTTTCTTCTCCTCCTTCTCAGCTCCATGTCTTATTTGAAATGATGTTGGACTAGAGGCACATGTAACTACTCAAAGACAGTCTTAGTCCCAAAACAGGAGAGCTTCAGCACGTGTAGTGGTTGCCTCAGAAGGCAAACATGGTAAAGAGCAAATGGATAATGAATAACGAGTGCTCCCTCCTTCCTCCTCGTTCTCTTAGCTTTTATATCTGAGGTGACATCACATGGTATGGAATATCTCTTTGGTCAGTTTGGGTCAGCTGTCCTGGCTATGTCCCCTCCCAAGATGTTGCCACCCCTAGCCTATGGGCGGGGTGGGGTGGGGAGAGGCAAAATGCTGGAGAGACAGCACTGATGTGCCAGCATTGCTTAGCCGTATCCAGAACAGTCGTTTATTACCACCACCTTTTTAGCTACCAGCACAAAGCTCAGCACTGTGAGGGCTGCTGTGGAGAAAATACACTCCATTTCAGCCAGATCCAATATACCTGTGCAACACATTGTGCTACCAACAGCCCTAAGATGCTTTTTCGAAGGAAACAAAGATGCAAAAGAGGGAAGTTTTTTGCATTTAGCTGTCACCTTTGGTCTATGAAAAGCCTCTCCTTACTTCTCTACTTCTTTCCTTCTAGATCAAGGGCTCTGAACCATTTTGTTGGTCTCAGCCACTTGAGAGGATGATAATGCTTTGATTGTGGCTTTTCTTTTTAAATATTTGTAGTAGTTTCATGGTGACTCTTTGCCTTTCTCCTAGTTGGAAATATGTTAATTAAAGCACTCAGGAAAAGTCCAGTCCTATGTAATTAGCTCATGTAAGTATGACTATTAAGATCAGAATCCCTATGGAATAGCATGACAGTTATTATTGCCCTTCAAAAGAGAACAGATCTCTGTTCTGCCCCAGCCCTAAATAAGGGTAATGACACTGAATATATATGCAAGGTTTTACTCACTGGTCCTACTTTAGGTATTGTACCCAGCCCAGGGGCCAGGAATAGTCCATGAATAATTTGACTGGCAAGCTTGTGAGGTAAGCTTCAGGTAAATGCTTTTGGTGCTTTGCTTTGTGTTCCTATGCAACAAAGCCACAAAAGGCAGTTTGAAACCTGTAGTGTTAACATAGTTCCTAATTTATGTTTGTGTGCCACAGGCTGAATGACTGAGTTTTGTTATCTGATAATTAATGGACTCTTCAGTCCTTCATAGGATGTGCAGAGGGAAAAACTCAGATCCCTGGAGATAGGGATGAGAGACTTGGGAAAAATAGACTATTCCTAGACTGGATTCTCTCCATTAATTTTTTCTTTGTTCGTGTCCTCTAAGTTAGTCTGTTAATAAATTAGAAAGATTAGGATTCCAGACTTGAGGAGATTTAGGTCATACTGAAATGTATTAAACACAGTTTTATTAATAGATTTTTGAGTTTTCAATAACTTGCTCTTATATTTCACCTGCCCTTGACTGAGTAAGATACAAAAAGCCTCATCTGCAGTTGTTGTGAGGTTACAATTCAATAGATAATCCAATTATATGCCTTTCTGAAGCTAGATCAAGATTGCACACAGAATTGTATTGATTACATTTAATGCCAGCACTGTCATGGCAGCAGAAGGGTCAGTTGCCACAGAGCAGGTGAGTTGCCACGTGACATATTTAAGTGCTGTGAAGAAACTCTAGGTGGTTTCAGTGAATACTAAGATATTAAATATGGGATGCCCCTGAAAGGTAATTACTTACAAAAACATTGCCTAATCTTGTTGACATTGTGGTTAGCTTTTCTCTGTCCTGGTGCCCTGTCCTGAAGCTGTGCATTTAATTGCCAAGTTCTGATGAATGTTGTGATTTGCTTATGTGGAGGAGTCTCAAAGATTGAGATGGAAATAAAAACCTTGATCACTTACCCTAAAGCTGCAGTAAAATTTCAGCACTGGAGTGCAAGCTTGTAATCCATTCATCTTCTGCCTGATGAGAAAGGGCCAGTTTTCTGGCCAGTGCCTAAATTTGAAAAATGCCCAGAATGTCTTATTCTTGGTTTTCATGCTAGTACCTACCACTTGCCAAAGGAGGACATGATTCCAGACACTTAACTCTCTGCTTTTGTTCCCCCTTTTAAAACACTGCAGAACAGGAGCAGGAGAAAATATTACTGATATGAGAACATTCATAGTTAACCTGAATATCCCTCCTTCATTTGATGGGAATCATATTTGCATCTCCCACAAATTGCCTTAGCTATTAGGCAATAGTCCATCTGAACAGACAATATTTCCTCTCCTACTGTTGAAAGCTTGCTGATGTGTAGAAAAAAAGTCAGGGCTCTTCTAATCTATCTGTCTGTTCCTCTTACTTCAACCCCCCACCTCAAAGTCACATCTCCTCTTTTTTCTTCTAATCCTTTTTGTCACTCAGTTTTGTGCTCTACCCTCCAAATGACACAGTGCACTTCAGAACATTATGTGAGCAGAGTGCCAAGGAAAGAACCATGGTTGGAAGCAATGATTCTCAAGCTATAATTCTGGGAGTATCAAAGGTCTCTAAAGGCTTTTCTGAACTTATGTGAACAAGACGTCTTAAGAATTGAAAAAGAATAAAAATAGCGACTGAGGGTGCTAGGAAGGAACTCTATGATTTCCTCTGATTAAGTCATCTGCAGAACAAAATGTGCCAGATTTGCTGAGCTGAAAGAAAAGCTGTTCCCTTATGTCTTCCTTTCTGGAGTTACAGAACCATGGTGTACATTGCTGGAAGCTATCATCTATGGTCTAACAATGCTTGCACCTCCTTCACAGATGCCATCTTCTATCCACAATGTTTGCAGAAGAATATTAAAACCATGAATACTCTATAGAAAAGCCAGTGCTATGTCCTGCTTTATTGCAAATTCTTAGAAAGCCATATTAAAACTTCTGTTGTGGTGATAAAAATGATTTAGCATTTTTCAGACAAACAATTAGAGTTTTATTGTTTTAATAGTTAAGAGTTCACTTGTTCACTTTATAAAAGGTGTCTCATAACTCAGCTTCATGAAGTTTTTGATAGATTCTTTCCATAAGGGGAGAGGAAATTATAAATTATATGAAACACTGAGAACCTTGTGTGCATACACACACACATGTAAGTGTACCTGTATTTGTGTGCATACACATATACACACGCACATATAAGTGTGTATTTTCTAAATATCTGTGTGTATGTCTGTATATACAGATATTTATACATACACACTTGTATACAAAAGTGTGTATTTTCCCCTTTCATATTGTGGTAAAATTGTCCTGAAAAAAATTATTTTGCAAATCTTTTAATGAGATACATTTTAATCTGTTGAAACTGAAGTTGTAAAAAATAAAAGCAGAAATGAGAATTTATTTACTATTTGAGAAGCAGCATTCCTTTGAAAATACTCCAGAGACTCAACCTTTATCACCTCAAAATAGAGTGGTATTTTGGCATTTACTGTACGTATTAATAATACAGCATTTGGTGAGCTTATATTTGAGGAACCTATGTGAACTCTTATGGTTTAATCTTAAAATTCTGGTATGAAATAATTTCCTTACTGTTAACTTTTAATAATTTTTTTTTAAAAATCCTATCCTCTATTATTGCTTTATCTACCTGTAGTAGATCCTGAAAGATCTTTTGGAATTGTAAGCTGCTCAGGATCAAGAGCCTAGTATGTATTAGATGAGTTTTGTGGGACGGACTTGGAGAATGATTTTCTAGAAGGGCTCAGATGGACTAAAGAAGCTTTATCTCTCCTTCCTCTTTAATATTATGCTGTATGGTACATGCTCCTCAGAAAGGTCAGCTTTTAGGAAAAGAAGAAAACATATGAAAACTAGAAATTGAGCACTAATAATTTCTGCTCATGATACATCTTTCTTTTCCATTCAAAGCTAAATGGCCTCATTTTCCTGAGTACCCAGCATGAATGGTTCAGGCAGCTGTGGGTATGAAATCTCCCTCTGCCTGGTTGCTTTGCAGCATGAGGTTTGGTTATTATCTATCTAATGTATTCAGTCTTGAGGGTTAAGGAGAGAGAAAGACAGGGGCTCCAAAGTTAATCACTGCAATCTTCTCTGGAGAAATAGCCTGAGAAGTGGTGGGTTCTGCTACATGTCTGAAGACAGAAACAAATCTGTGTGCGGGAGAAAGGGAGATTAAAGGTGAACTGGTTCAAAAAACCAAGGCTGTTTGCCAGAGAAAGTCCTGATAACAGCAAGGGGGATTCAGATAAAGACCTTTTGTCACTCTCTGCTGTGGCAGTCAGCTATCTTTCATATCATCACTTGAAGGTAATCACTTAGAGTCTTTCTTATAGATTAAAGTAAAAATCTTACATCAAAACCAGCAGTTTTAGTGAGAACTGAATTGGAAAGCAGAACTCCTAAGCAGTGAGTTCACTTGAAGCAGACTGCAGTAGTCTGGACTGCCTGCAGGTTCAGACTAGCCTTGTGTTTTGAAGCAAATGGAGTTCTATTTGGGAAAGCCCACATATTCTTTGTGTGAGAAAGTCATGTCCTTATCCATTCTATCATTTGGGTGTGAAGGAGTAGCTCCAGATAAAACAACCAATTACACATCTGCTTTAGTTTAGTTAAAAGTGATGTTCACAAGAAGATGCTTAATGATTATTTCAAATTTTCAAGGTAGTCTCAACAAAAAGTTGGGAAGATTATGGTCTGCTACAGACCCTTCTGCCAGTTTCTCTGTGGCTAATGCAAACATTCAATCCTCATGGCTGCATGGTGAAGTATCTGTAATTAGCTCTCAGTGGAGAAATTGTTTAACTCTGCATTAGATATTTTAATACATGCTTCGGAGCCAATGTCTCATCCATCTCATGAGGGATTGGTAATCCTAATAGAATTATTTGTGTGTAGGCAAATCCAAAACCTTTTATTTAACTTGCTGATACTAGTTACTACATATGTTAAGCTTCAGGTTTCTTTAAAAATGTATTTAATTATATGTCACCTGCACAAGGGGAAGGTATGTGAGGCTTAGAAAATGTTGTACTTTACTTTATGATTGCATGTTGCAGTCCACAGGGCTACTAGGATCCATCATGGAATGCACATGAAAGAGCATTTTGATGCTTGTGTAAAACCTATTAAGGGATATTTTAAAGGAATTCTGGCAATGTGTGAGGCTTATGCATAGATTAGGGAGGATTGCTGTGGGGAAACAGAAGAAAGGCTTAAAGTTCCTCTTTGAGCGTATTCAATTTGCTCGTCAGTACACTTGTCTGACTAAGCCCTGTGCTTAATTACCACAGTTTGCCATATCTTCTTCTTAAACCCTAATTTTACTCTCTGGGTGGCTGAACTCTCCATCCTGAGTGTGCATGTGTGTGTGAACGTGAATGAATTTAAAACTGGATTAACCAGTGAGAAGGAGAAGAGATCTTAGTACCACCAGCTGGAGTGGAACCATGTACCTCCAGGGGCTCACAGGGCTGTGTGTCCACAGCTGGGGAGACCAGAGGATCAGGAACCAGCTACTGGATAGACTGAGTATCTCAATCTATCTATTGAGGGATCAATATTGCACATGCATGTATAACAGGTGTAAATATTTATGGTCACCTGTGGTGTTATATTCCACTAACAGGCTTCAACCTTGATCAGCTGGAGAGGAGGAACAGGGATCAGGCTGCCTGTTTGTGTGAGTTCTCTGTTTTCTGTCTGTTGATCAGTGTGATGTGTGCAAATATGGATATATCTCTATATGTATGCTATATAAGATGCATGTGTGCTTACTGGGAATGGCTGCTCAACCTCACTGCAGACTGGAGATGAAGGCATAGGATGCAGCAGTATCTGTCAGGCTATGGGTTTTGGCATCTTCTAAGACAGAACTCCAGTCTGAGCAAGAGTGACTCTTTTTTAATTAGAAAAAGCAAAAGGTTATGTGCAAGGATCTATTACTGCCAAGCAGGTTTAAACCCTCCTGGCTTGTAGTGGGTGGTTTGTTTATATATCCACTACCATTTCACTGTAATCCTTAGAGACTTTCCTTAAGATTGGGCCACAAACTATTTTTATAGAATAAGGAGACTGAAATGAGCTGACAAGCAGAAGAATCACAAGTCATAAAACATAAAGAATAGGGGCACTCACTTTATTAAGCTGCCTTTTTTTTTTAACAACTGAACAAGCAAAACTTCTGCTTCTTTATGTGTGATATTGTAGCATTGATCACTTACCTATTACATATTAGTACTGCAGTTGGGAAAATGACTAGTTGAGGTTCATTTTTTTGGAGTGGGGGGATAGGGTGGAAGGCTGCATGCTAAATTGTAGGATCTAATTTGCATGTTTCTGGAGCTACAGGCAGTGTACATTTCCATGAAACAGAAGAAGCTGAAATTGCTTTTTGTTTGCAAGTACAGTTATACTTCTCTTCGTCTACTTGCACCCAGATACTGATATTACCAGGTAAAGAAAGAAGGTACCTGATCCAAGGACTGCTGAAGACAGTGCCTCTTCTTGTATTCATAGGCAGATAGATCTGGCCCTTGTAAAGAAGCAAAAGAAACTTGCTGTGTTCACAATGCAGATGATTCTGTTAGCTATGCCTTTTTATTTAGTGTGGTGCTGTAGAAATTCATTGCAGGTGATGTGTATTCATATAATTTTAAAGCTCTTCTAAATCTTATCTGCAATGATTCTACATGTGCAATCTCTTCTATATGGTGATTCCTTGATGCTCTAACCAATTGGTCTAGTTTATTAAGCAAAAAGATAAGAACCAAGAAAAACAACATGTTAAAGTAAGCTTTGCCAAGTGGTACAGAGACAAATGAGAACAGCCTTAGTATGGCCTGGGGCTCCTGATCCTGTTCTCTTTTCAGTGCTGCCATGCCTAGCCCTCTCAGATGTCCTGCCTTGGTCCCCTCCAGAATGCCATCATTATGTACCATGGTTTTTCCTTTTGTTTGATTCCTTTGGAGTACCCAGAGGAATATGCCTTTTCCCTTTTGCACAATCACATGAATGAAGACAACATGCTTTCCAAATGAAAGCTCTGTATAGGAAAAATTACTTTGCATAAGAAGTCAAAACTATAATTTCTCAATTCCTCATTCCTGCAGCATGCTGGTCCCACTGCTTCAAGGGGAAGAAGTGTTTATAATGGTTCATGTGAATGAACTGCTCCACAGTTTTGTTTGTTCCACTACTGCCAGGTGCTGGGCCAACACAGACCACCTCTTGCTCAAAGCCTGACAAGTGTGGTACTATGCCTGGGCTTCAGAGTCTCTGTGCTTAACTGCCTCCACTGAGGTAGCTTCCTCTTCCTTCAGAGTTGAATTTTTTCTATTCACAGCTTACTTGCCTAGCATCTTCCTGTTGAATAAAATTATTAACTAAGAAGTCATGGTCTTCTCTCGTTAAGCTTCCACTTTCTCCTTTCAGCCTTGCCAGATACTTTTCTAATTTTTTTTTTCAGTGGTCCATTCTTTTCCCTCATGCTGGCTCTTCTAGGTTTCTTTTGCAGTCAGATCAGATGGTTTTCCTTGACTATTACACTTTTCTGCATCAAGGAAAAACTGGTTGCCTCTGATACTAGAGGTTGACCTGGCTCTTTGTTCTTAATTTTGTTTCCTTGCTCTGCTAATTCCATTAGACATCTTGCTTTGGCCTCCAGAAGTTCCTGAGTAAAGAGAGTTAAGGATTCCATGTGGATGGCAAATGGAAAGTCTATTTGGGCTTAGAAACTCTGATAAAGTTTTCTCAGTACTCGTAGAGTATTTAACATTAAATATTAAAAGGCAAAAACATTAAAATTGAAATCACAGAATGTAGGAAAATTTGTCTGGAATTTGCTGAAAAAAACCCCAACTAAATCCCACATTTTTATAATAGAAAGTGTTGCAAATCTGAGTCTACTGTACTGTTACAATCTTGCATGGACTATAAACTGTTTAAGTCTCAGTTGGATTCAAAATTCTTTAATGAGGTAAGTTCTATGAGGGGCAGGTAACTGTTAATCAGTTAAATTGGCAAGGGAAGACAAGTTGTAACAAATGAAAAAAAACCAGACAGCAAACCACTGACAGTAACTACAAAGGACATCTGTCATTGAGTGGGGGAAAAGTTGCTAATTTGAGACACAAGCTTACAGTGATCATTTAGGTAATTATATTAAATTATGGTTAATGTAAGTAATTATAGTTATTTAGTTATGACATAATTCAGCACAGCTAGAGTCAGCCATGAGACATGTTTGGTGTCTTGCCCACAGAGAGGGAATACACTCAGACATAGTGTGTCTATATCTTGTGTGAACTACTGCATCCAAATCTGGTGCAGAGTCTCTAGTGCTATTAAGACAGCTGGGAAGCTCATGGAATGACAAGTGATTGAAATATGGAAAGGAAGCTGCCTATCTTGCCAATGAAGGCTTGTCCTGGGAGTACATTTTGTAACATTATGTCTGACAGCATATAAAATTCCTAAGTGCGGTTCTGCTTTTTATTCTTTCCTCTAAATGATGGGGCCACAGTGTAATATCTCTCCTTATATTTTTTCTAATAATGATTAAATGTTTTCATTTTCCATAACATAATTATATTGGTTTTTATTCTAATTATAGCTAGTATTTTTCTTATCTGACTAAAACAGAGAGGATTATTTTCTCTTTATTTCTGTGATGTGATACCTCAATCAGAATTGCATTGCCTTTTCTTGTTTTCCTGTCATATTACATAGTAATCTAATTTATTCCCAATTAAAAGGTTTAGGTCTCTTTTGGGATCTGTGCCTTTCAGGTTCTTCTCACCCCGAGGCTAATAGTTAAATTATTTTTCCCAGTTGTATTAAATGCTAATCCTACAGAGAGACTTACATAACTGCTTGATTTTGTCCCTTGTGAGTATTCCTATTAGAGCAGATAGGTCTACTCAGAGTGCATAAGAACATATTTGTGATATCAGGCTTTTATAAAAATGAATCTTGATTAAAAGTAACAGTCATGTTACAGGATCAGATTTTAGATCCCTTAACCCTATGATGAACAGGTGTTTATAGTTTGTCTTAGTTAAGTAAGTTGTATCAATAATTTCTGAATAAAACAAAAATCAATTATTTAATATATGTTGCTTTAGTCTAAGAATATTTTATGTCTTTCAAGGCATTTTTATTTTTCTGAAATGAGAATGTAAGTTTAGAATTACAACAAAAATTCTACTTAGTGTTTTTTTTTTTTTAGGAAGTAAAAATAATTTTTCCCCTCTTCATGCATTATTCAAAGCAGCCAGATGCTTTGGGTATTCTGGTTGCCTTTGGAAGGAAAGTAACATTTCCAATTTAGGTTTATAATTTAAACTGAAATATCTAGGTCCAGCATAGTTAGTGTACTTTATTGCTTTCTGTCTGATTAAACACATAAGACTGAATTATCTTTATAAGTCTCCAGTTTTGGTTTCTCTACTGTTCTAGGCTACTTTATTGAGATATGTTGTCTTCTGTGTCTCTAGGAACCATAATTTCTCAGCAGCTTTGATAAATTTAGTATTTTGACCCCATCTCCTTTGTAATTCTTTCTTGCTAAAACCTTTTGATATGCACTGGCTCAACCACAGTTACTGGACCCAAAGTAGGACTTAATACCTGTTGCCTGTATTACATGACATAATCAACTTACAGCAATGGTGCCTGTCTTCTCTAAATCTAAGTACTTATGTAAAACTGTGCTTTATAAGGAAGTGTGGCTGCTTGAACCCTGATTCAACCAGGCATCCTTACTTTGCAAATCTCTAAAACATGTGTGTATAGTAGAAGGCTTGCTGAATAGAGAAGACTGAAAGGATTTGCTTGTTTTCTTGAGCTACTGTATAAGAAAGGTTAGAATAGCTAAAGGCTGACAGATGAGGGAATCCCTTGGGAATTTTGATGGTTCTTTAGAACGTCAGAGCTTTTACTTCTTAAAACATTTTAGATGACCACGTGAAGAATATGACTTAACAGGAAAATGGAGTAGTTAGGTAGCTTGTCCTGAATCCAGAGATCTGTATCTTCACTCAGGTTATAAAAAGTCAGAGGTACAGACTAAGTCCCTTTCTGCTGATCTGTTTGATGGATGTTTCTTTCCACTTACTCTGTACCTAAGGAAGGAAACAAATGCTTCATTTTCTCTTCTCTTTGGAATATCTCAACCAAGAGAGACATTTCTTTCAAACATTCCTCTTTTCCCACCATCCTTACCTAGATTCACTCTAGAGAGAGACAGTAACAGATTTTCTAGGAAGTCAGAGAGAACCTCCAGTCTGGTAAGAGTGCTTATGGCTATGATAAGAAAACCAAAATATGTCTCTACTTTGTCAGTGTGTATATCTGCTAACCAACAACAGCCTAAGGATGAGCACATGAAGAAAGCTAGCCTCTGGTATTTTCCAGAATATTCTCCCAACTTCCATTTGTTCCTGACAGATGAACTTATGGATTGAGGGCTGTCTTTGCATTTAACAGCTCTTGGTAATTTTTTTTCTATGATGTTGTACAGTTTTGAACCTAGATTTTTGGCATTGGTGACTCTCAGTAGCAAGGAATTCTACACTATGGAGTCAGAGGAAATAAAGGAAGGTAATTTATAAACTCTGAAACCTCCAGTTTAAACTAGCCTTTCTCTGTTTTGAAAGACCTCTTGGTTTCCTCTCGAGGAGCTTAGCACCTTGTCTTTTGGTACAATTTTAACATTCTGTTCTACTGCTACAATATTTGTTATAACACATACACAGTCTCACACATCACTTCCTCATGGTCTATTCACACAAAACTTGACATGCTTTGGTGGTCAGCATTCAATTTCAATCAGCTCTGTCTGTCCAAATCTGTTCATATCAGATTGCAAGCCTTGGTCTATCAGCTGCTGGATGAATTCTCCTCGGCAGTTGAAGGAGAAATGAGCCAACTGCTGGTCCTGCCCTGTTAGAGACCAGGTTATTTCACTGGGATTCAAAGCCAATTGCTTCCTTCCCAGTGCAAAACTGTCTCTGTGAACAGAAAGTGGAATTTGCCTTTTGTTATTTCAAAAGCAAGCAATGTATGGGTGTTTTAGGCCAGACTGGCTTGGATGGAGCTTCCCAGTTTCAGGCACTTAAACTGCAAACATTTTCACTGGCCTCTTCCTGGTCAGCAAAGGGAGTTAATCTGCTCAAAGGAAATCTGGAACCATTTTAGCTTCTTCTGTAGTAACTCATGACTTCATGTCTGAAGTCCTTCATCTGGTTCTGCTATGCAGTCCAGAAGGGACTCTATCTTGTTAGTATGCATTTGAAACATTTTAATCATGTATAACTTTGTTCTCTGCTCCCAGAAAAACACAATGTGCTCTTCTTTACTGCACTTGTAGGATATAAGCTTCTTTGAAGGCAGAGCACCACTTGTTTGCTGCTGTCACACTTTGATATTCTAATCTAAATTCTGCCTCCTTTATCCTTTTAATAATTCATTATAATGTAATTTATAGGTGGTAGCAAAAAAGTGAGATCATAGCACAATGACAATTTAGAAAGTTGAAGTTTAATTACTATCCATTCACTGTACATTAAGTCTACTGAAAGAGCAGTATACTGGATTGATTGTTCTCTATTAATCTGTGTAGGAGAAAAAGTTTAGGCAAGTACAGTTGAGTCTTGTTCTGACTTTCAACATCACACCATAAATTAGCTGCACTGTGTGATGCTGCAGATGGTATATATGCTATTTTTATTGTCACTTTTTTTTGCTCTTTAGCTTTAATTTTCCTATTGCCCTTTATACTGGCCTTTATATTGCCCTTTATACCCATACTTACTGGTCAGTAAGTATGAGACCAAAAAACCTCACTCAGTCCCACAGATAGGCATTTTTTAATGGGATATATTTTTATTAGGATGAGCTGATCACATACACTGAGAAATAAAACTTTGAAATGAGGTCCATGCCTCAAATCAAGAAGGCAATAATTCTTCAGTTGCCTGGTGATGTTGGCAGGAGAAGACTTATGCAACTTATTTCTTTGGTAATTATACCTTTCCTCTAAATAGCTAAAATCTTTATACAGTTCATCTATGAGTGTCCTACTGAAAAAACACTCCTGTCAACGGAGAGAATAGTGGAAAATAGACAAGAAGTGCCTTGTAATTTTGTGATATAAAGAAAACGTAGCACATGAAAAATATGACTCAAAAGCTTTCAGCAGCAAGATATACATTATTTCAGTGTCTGTAACAAGTTATACAAACCATTATCTTTGTGTTTCTAAGCCCTTTGCACCTTCTACTTCTTGCTGTACCCATGCTATTTGGCGTTTCTGGTCACTACTATGACCAGCTGGAAAGCTGCCTGGTGGAAAAAGGACCTGGGGGTGCTGGTTGACAGCTCGGTGAACATGAGCCAGCAGTGTACAGCCTTGACTTGAATCCCATGTTCAGTTTTGGGCCTTCAAGAAGGACATTGAGACATGGATGTTTCCAGAAAAGGGTAACATAGCTAGTGAAGTGTCTGGAACACAGGGCTTATGAATAGAATCATAGAATAGTGGCTGAGGGAACTGGGGCTGTTTAGCCTGGAGAAAAGGAGGCTTAGGGGAGATCTTATCTGTTGTGGGATGAAACTTGAATCCCATGTTCAGTTTTGGGCCTTCAAGAAGGACATTGAGACATGGATGTTTCCAGAAAAGGGTAACATAGCTAGTGAAGTGTCTGGAACACAGGGCTTATGAATAGAATCATAGAATAGTGGCTGAGGGAACTGGGGCTGTTTAGCCTGGAGAAAAGGAGGCTTAGGGGAGATCTTATCTGTTGTGGGATGAAAAAAACACCATGCTTGGTTTGTGTAAAGGTATACAGAGTGTGTCTGTTCATTTAAGGATCTGGTTAAGGATTTTTTTCAGTAGATAAAAAGGGATAGTAAGAAAAAGAGGAAGCTAGCTACTGGGGCCAGTGTGGTCTCATCATTAGGTACTGTAGGCAGTGGGGACTTTAACTTTCACGCACTGGTGTGGGAATAGTGTGCGTCCTGAAAACCAGCTATGGGGATACAAGCATGAGTGAGGTGAGTGAGGACCTCAGTGCCAGTGGCTGGATCAGGTTTGCAGATCACAGCCTGTGTGCTGTCAGCTGCTGGGGGTGAGTGCCGCTACCTGCCCCAAACCATGTGTCTGGGGGGTATGTGGAGGTATGTGGGTGTATTTCCTGGCAAAACCCTAAGCTGGACCAGCTGGATAGCAGAGGGACCTTGGGTCTGGGCAGGGCTATCAGGTAGGTGGAGGGTCTGTGCTAAGTATTCAGGAGGACCTGGCAGCATGGGGTGCCTGTAAGATGAGTGTGTGGGTGCCAAGTGTGAGCAGTGAACACCCAGCAGGACCAGCCAATGAGCTGGGGATAAGGAGGGCCAGAATCCAGGCAGGGGTGCTGGGTGGGGAGAGGGGCTAGGAGGGCCAGAATCCAGGCAGGTGTGCTGGGTGGGTAGAGGGGCTGTGCTAGTGCTTGGGGGATCCATGAATGTGCATGTGCTTGTGAACCTGAGGAGTGTGGTGTGTGCTGCACTAGTGACCCTCTGCCTCTGCCAGGCCAAGAGGAGGAGGGGACATATCCATCTGTGTCTGGTGTGAGTCCTGAATGTGGAGGCTGCTGGGGGTAGCTCCTTCTCTGTGACTCTGTGTGACTGGCTGTGCCTGTGTCCTCTGTGTGTCTGGATTATGGGCTCAGTACTACTGCTGGCTGAACTGGCAAATGGGGCAGCAGAAGCCACATTCTTCAGCCTGGCTGGAGATCACATGTCCTTGGGATCCTGGGCTAGGCTCCAGCATCCAGGCAGGAGGAGTCTGGAGTCAGGGTGTCTGGAGGAGGTGACCACTCTGAATTTCCCTTAACATTGCAAGGTTGGCCCTTGTGTTTGTATAGGCTATCCCAAACCTATTGAGTGCAGATAGGCAGAAGCTAACTGTATGGAGACACCTGCATTTCCTTCCCTCTTTCTACTTAAGGTTTTGAGCAGGAGGCAAACTAAAATGGTCTTTCTCTTTCTCAGCCAGGTCTCCTCCTCTGGGTTGAGCAGCAACAAAAATATGAGCCAAGGTTTGGGCCAGCTTCTGTTTCTGTCTGACCACTTGCCTTAATTATTAGACATTTTGCTTTACATAGGGCATCCTAGACAACCTTTAGAAACAGAAGGAAGAATGCTCTTGTTTTCCAATAGAGATTCATGAGCTTAGTCTCTGGGGTGGTCAGGAGATAGTGTGATCTAACTGGCTGTCTAGTGGCATTCCCAGAGTACATCTAAAACTGCTGTATGGTTTTGGTCCACTGTCCACACTTTATTCATCCCTGATCTCCTGCATTAGCTCTACACATGAGAAACTGTTGTTTCAAATAAGACTACCACAAGGAATGAATCTGTCAAAATATTATCTTCTCTAAGCACTGTTTCTTTTTCATCTTTGAACATCTAGTTGCTGCTAGATATGCATTTCTGTTGTCCCTTGCCTTGTGCACACTTTAGTAGAGATCAGAACAGATCTTTCCAATTTCAATGACAAACAATAACACAGGACACCTTGCAAAGAAACTGCGGGAAGGACTATATTTTCCTCTTTTAAAGCTTTTTTTTCCATAAAATTAAGTACCATCTCCTTAAACTACTTTATATCCAGCACCTGAGTGAGAACATGCTGAAGCTGGAAATCTGAAAAAGGTCATTTAGCTGAAACATTTGTTGATAGGTGTTTGGGGATTTTTTTGTGGTACTTAATACTCAATACATAGCAAACAAGATGCCACCTTATCATATGAAACTGCCAGAAGTGAAAGTGCATACAGAAATAGGAAACAGAGCTGTAGGAAGCGAATTACCTCTTTGTCAGATGGTAAATTGTTAAGATCTTTTACAGAATGCTTGACATGTCTAGCTATGTATATTTGGGTTTTTTCAGGATGATTCAAGTAATCTCATTTCTTCAAAGCAACATCTATAATTCCCCCTTAACTGAAAGATATTCAGAGTATGCTGAATTGTTCTCTGAAAAGAGAAAACAGGAGGAAAAGGTAAAAAACAAAGGGAAAAAAAGAAATAATATAACTGTGCAAGCAACTTAGAAGCCTTTGGCTTTCTGTCAATAAGTGATTAAATTTGCATCAAGGAATTAACACATTGATGTGGCACACTGTGCAGCTGGATCCTAAAGTGTATATCAATAGTAGAAAAAAACCCCATCCTGTTATAATTCCCAGCGATCTGCACAATTAAGGCAACAACATTTTGCATTTTCTCCTGTGCTGGCAGAGAATGCTGCATCAGTTGCTTCATTAGTATGCATTGTTGTATGAACCGATTCCCTAGCACAGCTCTAGACTGTCACTGGCAGTCTAGAAAATCATACAAGTATGGGTCACAGAATGATTTTTAATTAAATGTGGCAAATAACAAGAAATCTACAGTTTCTTTGGATATATTTACTTTATAGTAATATCATTCTATTGATAATGCAATGACATGTTGATTCGAATTTCAAAATCTTTTGTCTAGCAATTCAGATTTTTAGTTTGCTGAAATATCTATTAAAGTGATGTATATATATTTAGTTTCATCTGAATTTTCATTGTTAGAGGTTTATTCTTCTGCAAACCACAAAGCCTTTTGTTTCACTGTATTCGTGACATTCCTCTGGGAATGTTTTTGAGAACTGCATGTCCTGTGCATGCCTGAATCTATTTATTCTGCTTCTAACATCATCCTTCATGAGTTATTCTTTTGATTCATTCCTGTGGCAGTTGTTTCTGAGAATTTGTTAACAAATATGAATGAGTCATCTAGAAAAGAAGAAAAATCCACATGGCATATAAAATATACAAAGAGAGTAACAATTCTTACAGGCATATTTTAGCACTTTACTCTGTCATGATGTGCTGAATGTTACTTTTAGTCAAGCATTTCAAAATTTTGTCTAGCCTAAGATGTGGTGAAGTTTATGTTGTAAACTCCTGACCTCTGCACTTTTGTTCAGATATGCATACAGAATTATACACACACATGCTTATCCATAAGTATGCACATATATA